>NC_054709.1:22011491-22158165 GCF_016097555.1 Gigantopelta aegis
AATTTGGAAGCTACATGTAATTGGGAATTTCCGATTTTATACACTTGCGCAGTGTGCATTTGGAAGTTGATCATATATCTTAAAATAAGCGGTTTTCGATTTGTGGGATATTGTTTTCATGCAAATATGAAAGTGTGTGTTTTCCAAAGCATGGAAGCACAAAGACAGTGGAAAATGGTGTAATGTATTTTGAAAAAGTTAAGGAAAAAGTATAGAAATTAGTTTTGAAAAAGGTGTGCGAAACCTGTATTAATGTTATTATTTATTGCTATTTTCAGCCTGTTGTTATTTATTGCTATTTTCAGCCTGTGGTAGGATGCGATCAGCCATTGGGAAAGCCAACCTGCTAATAAAAAAGAAGTTTGAGCAATTCCGAGAACTGTGCCACCAACACATGGTGAGTTGTTAATTCCGAGAACTGTGCCACCAACACATGGTGAGTTGTTAATTCCGAGAACTGTGCCACCAACACATGGTGAGTTGTTTAGCCAGTCTCTACAGATGCTGGATGAGAACAAGTCGTTTTGACAGAATATCAAACACGTTATGAGTTGCCTACAACAGGGTTATTACATTTAATCTTATCCAGAGAGCCACAAGCCGTGTTAGTGCATATAAAAGAATTGGGTGCGAGATAGCCCAGTGGTACAGCTCTCGCTTGATGCGCGGTCGCTTTGAGATCGATCCCCATCGGTGGGCCCATTTGGGCTATTTCTCACTCCAGCCAGTGCACCACGACTGGTATATCAAAGGTCACGGTATGTGCTATCCTGTCTGTGTGATGGTTCATATAAAAGATCCCTTGCTACTAATGGAAAAATGTAGCAGGTTTTGTTTAACTACATGTATATGTCAAAATTACCAAATGTTTGACATCCAATAGCTGATAATTAATAAATCAATGTGCTCTAGTGGTGTTGTTAAACAAAACAAACTTTAAACTGATGACTACAAGTCAGAATTACCAAATGTTTGACATCCAATAGCCGATGATTAATAAATCAATGTGCTCTAGTGGTGTCATTAAAACAAAACAAACAATAAAAGAAGCCTTGTTGTCACGCTGTAGGAGTAGCCTATGAGGCTACAGCGGGTTTCTGCCCTCACTGTAGACCAGATGTCACGGTAATGTTCTCAGGTGTTAGTAGACTTAACATTCATACTGGAGTTGTCAGACTTTTAGGAGGATAAAATTAGTTTTCACTTGGTTTCTCTGCATATAAAAAAACCCAGTTGTTTTGGATGGAACAAGAAATATCCCAGTGGGTCTGCCAACAGGAATAGATCCCACACTGACTGCGCATCAAGCTAGGGCTTTATCACTGGGCTATATCTCGCCCCTCTGCATATAAAGTAGGTCTACAGTGATGTGACACACTCACTGGACTGTTACTCCAGACATACAGGTTGGGGCGGGTGCATCGTGCCATCATTAACCTCCACCGATAGCTGTCACGGGTCAGTTTGTACCTCGATAGCTGTCACGGGTCAGTTTGTACCTCGATAGCTGTCACGGGTCAGTTTGTACCTCGATAGCTGTCACGGGTCAGTTTGTACCTCGATAGCTGTCACGGGTCAGTGTGTACCTCGATAGCTGTCACGGGTCAGTTTGTACCTCGATAGCTGTCACGGGTCAGTTTGTACCTCGATAGCTGTCACGGGTCAGTGTGTACCTCGATAGCTGTCACGGGTCAGTTTGTACCTCGATAGCTGTCACGGGTCAGTGTGTACCTCGATAGCTGTCACGGGTCAGTTTGTACCACGATAGCTGTCACGGGTCAGTTTGTACCTCGATAGCTGTCACGGGTCAGTTTGTACCTCGATAGCTGTCACGGGTCAGTGTGCACCTCGATAGCTGTCACGAGTCAGTGTGCACCTCGATAGCTGTCACGGGTCAGTTTGTACCTCGATAGCTGTCACGGGTCAGTTTGCACCTCGATAGCTGTCACGGGTCAGTTTGCACCTCGATAGCTGTCACGGGTCAGTGTGCACCTCGATAGCTGTCACGAGTCAGTGTGCACCTCGATAGCTGTCACGGGTCAGTTTGTACCTCGATAGCTGTCACGGGTCAGTGTGCACCTCGATAGCTGTCACGGGTCAGTTTGCACCTCGATAGCTGTCACGGGTCAGTTTGCACCTCGATAGCTGTCACGGGTCAGTGTGCACCTCGATAGCTGTCACGAGTCAGTGTGCACCTCGATAGCTGTCACGGGTCAGTTTGTACCTCGATAGCTGTCACAGGTCAGTGTGCACCTCGATAGCTGTCACGGGTCAGTTTGTACCTCGATAGCTGTCACGGGTCAGTTTGTACCTCGATAGCTGTCACGGGTCAGTTTGTACCTCGATAGCTGTCACGGGTCAGTTTGTACCTCGATAGCTGTCACGGGTCAGTGTGTACCTCGATAGCTGTCACGGGTCAGTGTGTACCTCGATAGCTGTCATGGGTCAGTGTGTACCTCGATAGCTGTCACGGGTCAGTTTGTAGCTCGTTAGTTCTCGTGTGTGATGTTTGAGAATGACACCGAGTTAATCAGCTGTTGAGTTGCAATGTCATGCATGTAACAAAGAAGAAGAAAGGAATGTTTTGTTTAATCAGCAGATGTGAGCGGCTCTGTTATTTACTTCCCTACAAACAAGACAGCACATACCATAATTCTTTTTATGTACTTTCCCACAAACAGGACCGCACATACCTTGGTTCTGCCCATGAAGTGGTGACAGCGGGTTTCCTCTTAATATCTGTGTGGTCCTTAACCATATATGTCTGACGCCATATAACTGTAAATAAATTGTTTTGAGTGTGTCGTTAAATAAAACATTTCCTTCCTTCCTTCTACCATTGAACTACATTCTGTTTTACCAGTGTGTAACTCACTCTTTCTAAACTCACTGAAAGTTACCTTATTTATATTATATTGTTTTACTTTTGACACTGAACGAGATGTCTTAGTTAGGTCCAGTGAGTGACAGCGTATAGATGCAGCTTACACCAATGTTGGTGTTCCTGTTAGGTGTACAGAAAAAAAAAGGAAGAAAGAAAAAAAAGGAAGAAAGTAAAAAACAAACATTCCTGTAGGAAAGCTCCTGTAAAGCTGACTTGAAAAGTTGTGGTGTACGATTTCAGCCTTCTGAAAATAACTACAATTGGAAGGTTAAAAGTAGCTCATTTAGAGTGTTACAAGAAGAGTGCCGTTTCAGAGAGTCACTGGGTCTGTTTCATTTCATTTTATTTCAACTTATTTTCGTGCTTATATCCAATTAAGGTTCAAGAATGATGTCCTTGGCACACGTACGCCTCAGCTATCTGGGCTGTCTGTCCAGGACAGTGGGTTAGTTGTTAGTGGTTAGTGAGAGAAAGAGGTTGTAGTGGTCTTACACCTACTCATTGAGTCGTTAAAACTCGCTTTGGGTGGGAGCCAATACTGGGCTGCCAACCCAGTACCTACCAGCCTTATGTCCGATGGCTTTAACCACGACATCACCGAGGATGATTTCAGAGAGTCAGTGGGTTTGTTTTGTCATCATGTGCTCCTTTATTGTCGGGTTGTCATCTGTCCCATCTTGAATGACTGATACATGTTAAAGATCTCTGAACGCTGTTTGGTAGGAGTAACCTACATAGTATGTGGAGGCAGGGAGTTGGCTTTCTCACTGTAGATCAAGAGTTGAAATAACCACATGGAGTTGTAATAACCATATGTTATTACCCACATGAATTTGTAATAACCATATGTTATTACCCACATGAATTTGTAATAACCATATGTTATTACCCACATGAATTTGTAATAACCATATGTTATTACCCACATGAATTTGTAATAACCATATGTTATTATCTACATGGAGTTGTAATAACCATATGTTATTATCTACATGGAGTTGTAATAACCATATGTTATTACCCACATGAATTTGTAATAACCATGTTGTTGTCTACATGGAGTTGTAATAACCATATGTTATTATCTACATGGAGTTGTAATAACCATATGTTATTATCTACATGGAGTTGTAATAACCATATGTTATTATCTACATGGAGTTGTAATAACCATATGTTATTATCTACATGGAGTTGAAATAACCATATGTTATTACCCACATGAATTTGTAATAACCATGTTGTTGTCTACATGGAGTTGTAATAACCATATGTTATTATCTACATGGAGTTGTAATAACCATATGTTATTATCTACATGGAGTTGTAATAACCATATGTTATTATCTACATGGAGTTTAATAACCATATGTTATTATCTACATGGAGTTGTAATAACCATATGTTATTATCTACATGGAGTGTAATAACCATATGTTATTATCTACATGGAGTTGTAATAACTATATGTTATTATCTACATGGAGTTGAAATAATCATATGTTATTATCTACATGGAGTTGTAATAACCATGTTGTTGTCTACATGGAGTTGTAATAACCATATGTTATTATCCATGTGGAGTTTAAATAACCATGTTATTATCGACATGGAGTTGAAATAACCACATGTTATTATCCACATGGAGTTGTAATAACCATGTTGTTGTCTACATGGAGTTGTAATAACCATATGTTATTATCCATGTGGAGTTTAAATAACCATGTTATTATCGACATGGAGTTGAAATAACCACATGTTACTATCCACATGGAGTTGAAATAACCATGTGTTATCCACATGGAGTTCAAATAACCATATGTTATTATCCATATGGAGTTGAAATAACCATGTTATTATCTACGTGGAGTTGAAATAACCATGTTATAATCCATGTGGAGTTGAAATAACCATGTTATTATATACATGGAGTTGAAATAACCATGTTATTATCTACATGGAGTTGAAATAACCATGTTATTATCTACGTGGAGTTGAAATAACCATGTTATAATCCATGTGGAGTTGAAATAACCATGTTATTATCTACATGGAGTTAAAATAACCATGTTATTATCTACATGGAGTTGAAATAACCATGTTGTTATCTACATGGAGTTGAAATAACCATGTTATTATCTACGTGGAGTTCAAATAACCATATGTTATTATCCACATGGAGTTGAAATAACCATGTTATTATCTACGTGGATTTGAAATAACCATGTTATTATCTACATGGAGTTGAAATAATCATGTTATAATCCACATGGAGTTGAAATAATCATGTTACTATCCACATGGAGTTGAAATAACCATGTGTTATCCACATGGAGTTGAAATAACCATGTTATTATCTACGTGGAGTTGAAATAACCATGTTATAATCCATGTGGAGTTGAAATAACCATGTTATTATCTACGTGGAGTTGAAATAACCATGTTATAATCCATGTGGAGTTGAAATAACCATGTTATAATCCACATGCTTCAACATAATCAAGTTAATAAAAACCATATATAGCACACATGAAACAACAAGTGTAATCATGTAATTTTGGTAAGCGACAACATTACAATGACATTGCTTTCCCAGTCTTACATGTGAAATACGTCATTTAATCGTCTCCTACCTGTGGTTCAAACATTTTAAGACAGCCACCGTTAGTCACAAAAACAGTGACAATAAAGCTGGATAATAATGAAATTCTTACACTCGCTCTATAGTTTAGGTAAAACAGGAATCCCGACACTCATTTCATAAAATCAGTCCGACACACAAGCTCGTATAATAATCTAATCTGTTTAGATACCGACTAACTGTAGCTGAAAATGTGAATATAATTAATAACATATATAATAGAAGATACATATATATTATTGATATTGTTCATTTACTTGTCACATTGATTAAATATCACCTTATATAATTAATAACATATATAATAGAAGATACATATATATTATTTATATTGTTCATTTACTTGTCACATTGATTAAATATCACCTTATATAATTAATAACATATATAATAGAAGATACATATATATTATTTATATTGTTCATTTACTTGTCACATTGATTAAATATCACCTTATATAATAATGATCTTGTTGTACATAAAAACAGTGTCTTTATTACTATGCGGTGATTTTCAGTGCTTGCTGTTACCACGAAAGGCCATTTTTCTTGTTTACACTTGTTACTTGAACTGTGTGCTGGCTGTGGGTGGAAGCCGATACTGGGATGTGAACCTAATACCTTCCAGTTTCAACCTTGATGATGTACTAACCACAGCACCATCAAGTCGACAAACAATAAAAATCCAAATTTAAACTCAAACCATTACTGCTTAATGCAGAAACAATTTGTCTAATCACCACTATAATTGTGGTGTTTTTTTAGTTTCTTTTTATATAGATATAATTGTAATCAATGACATTTTTGTTAAAAATTCACTAGACTTATATTCTTTAACAAAAACTAAATTGTTTCTCAACAGCATCCTGACGTGAATGAGAAGGAAACGAAATGGGAAGACCTCCAAGGATTCTGGGATATGGTCAAGATTCAGGTGGATAGTGTCGAGGACTCATTCGCAGAAATAGAGCTGATGAGGCAGAATGGATGGAGGGAGGTACCACAGCAGGTAAGAACATCAATGTTATCTTCTATAAGACACATTGGGTTTAACTTTAAGAAATTGAGCTGATGAGGCAGAATGGAGGGAGGGAGGGAGGTACCACAGCAGGTGAGAACATCAATGTTATCTTCTGTAAGACACATTGGGTTTAACTTTAAGAAATTGAGTTGCCATGGTAAAACAAAAGGAGGGAGTAGTTAGTTTTACAGTTGCTTCTTCTATAAAACAAATTTTGTTTTGATGATTGATTATCATTATAACTCACCAAGTACTTTGACTGTTAAAAGAGATGTGCTATATATGTTTTTTAATTGTAGTTTGTTTTTTGTTTTTTTGGTAGGTAACTTCTCGGCGAAGTTCAACAAGTTCTAGTCCAAAATCAGGAAGTCTGTCTCAGAGTAGCACCCCGTGCCACACACCAGGTGAGTCGGAGAGGTTTTATCATGGAAAAATCAACTTGTACCAAAATATCATTCGGAAATTCATTCACAATCATATGCAAAGTTACATCTAAAAAATGTAATTTCAAAATAATAAACAAGGTACTTTTTTGTAGATTTGTCCAAAAGTTAAAATGAAATGTGAATTGTGTATTTTAAAATTTGCTGAGTCGCCATTAAAGAAATATTCCTTTCACTTAGGGTTTTCCTCCCATTCCAACCAGTGCCCCCCAAACTGGTACATCAAAGGCCATGGGAAAGTGCATACCATTTGCTGTTTCTTCTTCTTGATTTCTTCTCTGTCTCTGTCTGTCTGTCTCTCTCTCTGTCTCTGTCTCTCTCTGTCTCTGTCTCTCTCTCTCTCTCTCTCTCTCTCTCTCTCTCTCTCTCTCTCTCTCTCTCTCTCTCTCTCTCTCTCTCTCTCTCTCTCTCTCTCTGTCCTCTCTCTACTCTCTCACCAAATCTGTAGTTTCTCTCTGAGGTGTTGTTACACAAACATTCCTTTCCTTTCTGTCACTATATAGACCAAGTGTTGAAATAGCCATATGTTAGACACCAAATAGCCGTAGTTTAAAATGTGCTGAGGTGTCATTAAACAAAATTCCTTTCCTTTCCTCTCTCACTATATAGACTTGGTGTTGAAATACCCATATATGTTAGACACCAAATAACCGTTTAAAATGTGCTGAGGTGTTATACACCACTAATAGCTGTAGTTTAAAATGTGCTTTAAGTGTGCTGAGTTGTCATTACACAAACATTCCTTTCCTTTCCTCTCCCACTATATAGACTTGGTGTTGAAATACCCATATGTTAGACACCAAATAGCCGTAGTTTAAAATGTGCTGAGGTGTCATTAAACAAACATTCCTTTCCTTTCTTCATCTAATGAGGCTGAACTGTTGCCTGTATTAAAGAGCCCACTCGATGTTACTCACTGAATGTCAAGTCATAAATCATAAAGGGACTTTGTTGTTGTAGGATCAAAACGTAAAGGTTTGAAAGCCAAAGACACGCCCGATTCTTCCCCCGAGCGCACTCAAAAAGCCAAACAAGCTGCTAAAGCCCGAGACGACGCACGCAAGAAGATTTTGGCCGACAAGCGTGCGGCCATGAAACAGAAGAAAGAGAACAAGGAGGTGGAGATTTACTTGCCGGAGAACGGGAAGAACTAACAAACTACAACAACAAACTGCTGATGAAACAAATGGGAAATGGGAACATTTTGAGATTACAAATTGCAATGTTGAACAATTTATGCTTTTTGTTTTTGCTGATTTATTTATCAAACAGACCATGTGGCATCCACAATATTTGAGTTGATGTATTTAGTCATTCCTCTCATTTTACTCTTGTTCCCACCTTCACTGAATGGGCAAGATTTCAGTACGGGGAAGTAGTGTCCTCGGTCTTTTGCATTGTGGATGGGCTTTTTTATCTTTCTTTTTGGGGTGTTTTTTTTTTTTTTTTTAAGATATTGGATAACTTTTGTTATCTTATTGGTAACTTTTTAAAACAAATTATTATTGCTTATACAGTGAAACCTGTCGACAGTGGATCACGCCAGGGACGTAATATTTGTCAGATTTAGGAAGGATCCAGTTTTTAAACAGTAGCATTTTAGAATTTAGATCATCAGGGACCATGAAGTATGACTGGTTTTCACAGGATTCTGGTTTGTCCAGGATCTGATGTAGAAAAGTTTCACTGTATTTTGAATGCATTTTTGTCTTCTTCTTTTTTTTGTCCGATATCTGTGATTTTTTATTGTCGGTGATACCGACTTATCCGAATGGTGCTCTGTTTTAATTGATGAACCACATGCAAAGATGAATGAGGACTTCAAATACAAAATGTGCAATCATAAACTTGAGAAATGCAAACTCAAAAAACACTATCCTGGCAACAATCTTCTTGTTTCCTGTTTTCGTGCCTTTCGATCAAATGTCTCTGGAGCAAAACTTCCAGTAGTCTTGGAGTTTGCACTCCACTTTACCTTACAGGACCAAGGGAGATAACTGCATTTGGAGAATTGAGTGGAGTCTTGTGAATTTGTTTTTGCTTTTTAACGTTTGTTTGCCATGTTAGATACTGTGCTTTCAGTTTGTGCTAGACTTGGTCGTTATATTACATGGTGGCAAACTACAAGTTTTTATTTATTTATTTTTATGATAATTTGACTTTAAAGAGTTATTGTACATACATAACTGAACTATGTTTCCATGATCACTAGTTATTACATACTTAATCTGCCTGTTTGACAAAGGAAGTAATGACAGTTGTGTTTTTAAGATTTCTTGTTTGGTACATGTGAATATATGTTTTAAAATGTAACGAGTGACTATACAGTCTGTTCCTTTGTTGATAAGTTATCCTAATCCAATCCTGTGTATCTCACCTCTTACAAAGTAAAACGGGGAGACATAAATATTGATGGTCGTTGTGACAGTGTCATGGTGGCAGTGTCATGGTGGCAGTTTGTCAGTTTGTGCATTAAAGTTTAACATTAAATTATTTTTCACAAACTAGGCAAAAATAAAAATTAAGTTTGTTTGTCCTAACCCGACCGACCAACCCACAAAAATCGGCCTGTGTCAAAATCTTTTTTGATGTCTTGGGGAAGCTTCTTTTTTTTTTTCTTTTTTTTTTTAGTACTATTGTCATATATCTGTCAAACAAACATTTAAAAAAAAAAAAAAAAAAAAAACCTACCTACCTACCCAATTACAGGTCAGAACTGGACAAACAAAAATATTTTAAGAATGGCCCTATACTTAAGTCCTAGGTGAGTTAAATTTTAACAGATTATTTTTCACAAACTATACTTAAGTCCTAGGTGAGTTAAAGTTTAACCCTAGGTGAGTTAACATTAGATTATTTTTCACAAACTATACTTAAGTCCTAGGTGAGTTAAAGTTTAACCTTAGATTATTTTTCACAAACTATACTTAAGTCCTAGGTGAGTTAAAGTTTAACCTTAGATTATTTTTCACAAACTATACTTAAGTCCTAGGTGAGTTAAAGTTTAACCTTAGATTATTTTTCACAAACTATACTTAAGTCCTAGGTGAGTTAAAGTTTTAACATTAGATTTTTCACAAACTACTGTCAGTCCTAGGTCAGTAAAACTTGGTTTATAGTTGCAGTGGAAATGTTTATGGTAGGCAAGGTATTTAATTCTGCAGAATTCCTCTTTATTAAGTATCATTAAGTTTTTGGGGGGTTGGCACCACAAGATTTAATGTTCCTTTAATTATCCCCCCAAATTTTACCTTTTGAAAAAAATTAAACGTTATTTTGTCATCAAAAAGTGAATTTTCAGTTTCTTTTTGTCACTGAAAGTGCATGCTCTCCTTTTTTCTTCTTCTGTTTTTCTTTTCTCTCTTTTTTCTTTCTTTCTTTCATGGTTTTTTAATTTTATTTTTATAGTACCCAAAAATGTTTGGGTTTTTTGTCACTGAAGTAAGAAACTTCCTTTGTTACTGAAGTAAGAAACTTCCTTTGTTACTGAAGTAAGAAACTTCCTTTGTTACTGAAATCACTGAAATGGCTTGTTGTCATTTTAAAATATAAATTGATGCTCAGTAATTTTAGGACATTTTAATTTGCAAGGATTTGCCTTGATTTAACAGGTAGTTTTTACTATTTCATTGGCCACTCAAGCAAACTTAGGACCAATGTTTCTTAGCCTTGTCTAATAGCACAATAGGTTAAAGTTTAACAGCACACCAAAATATATAGTAGAAAAATATATATATTAATTCAAATGTTACAACTGAGTAACAGTGTATAAACCTCTACTCTATCGGCCATTTCAGCTTGTTTAACCTCACAATTATCCAAGTATTTTTATTGACATCTATAGCGGTCCTTGTACTGTGTAACTTATAAACGTTATGGAATTATCCCGTTAATTTTAACCTCTACTGAGCAGACTGCCTTATATTTATGTAAAGAAATGTATTTTGGTATTCAACGCAAACATATATTGTGAATGTATTTGCATTATTTATGATGGTGATGATAATGACTGATGTCATGTCATGGTGACTGACGGCGTGCCATGGTGGCTGAGGTCGTGCCATGGTGGCTGATATCGTGCCATGGTGGCTGACATGTCATGATGACTGACGTTGTGCCACGGTGGCAGAACATACTCACGGTGCTTTGTACATTACTCCTGAGTGTTGTGTATATAGTCTATTCCATACCAAGGTCAGAAACTGAATCTGTCTTTTATCAAATGTTGTCTTACCATTTGCGACACCACACAATATGAGTGTCTCGAACGTGCCTATCGCAATCGCATAGCAACCAATAAAATCATAATGTTGTCTTGTCACAATCAGCTATTCTCATGGCTGTCTCGTACAAGCCACTCGCATTGTGTGACTTCGCCTTAAGAGTAAGGCATTTTTTTTGTCCGCCTTGTACATGTTTTACTAAGTAAAATATATGTGGTACCGGTATATACAGCATTGACAAATTTCATCCAGTTTGTCCACATTCGTTATAATGCCTTGATATTTGGATGAACTATACCTAACTATACCTAACCTAAGTTAGCTAAAATATGTTTTGCTTCATAAAAAAAAAATGTATTGTTTAACCGAGATCTGAATTTTAAATCTTAGCCATGTTGAAAAAAAACAAAATTGCAAAATATTGTTTTTTTTATAAATAATGAAAATAATTAACTGTTAGTGACATAAAGATCGGTCTGTAAGAATTAATAATAGATTTTACAAAACCCAGCGAAGTGATAATTTTTTTTAATTACATATAAATATAGTGTTATTTGACATTCATGTTGTTCGGTTGATATTTTTCTAGTCAATAATATCTCATGAATTTGTTTTTTCTACTGTAGAATTTTGTTTTTAATTATCTACATTTTTTATTAAAATGTATAGAAAATTTCACATTGTGTCTTATCAGCATTTTAAATATTAAAGATATGGGATTTTATCAGACCAAAATGCTAAGAAATTAACTTGAACTTTTAGTTAACACAGCATACCTAGCCAAAACTAATTTGGGAAGAGTGACAGTAAATAAATAATACATCAATTTATCCAGATAAAAAAGCACTATAAACAGGGCACCTTTTCATATTTGTCTGTAAGGGGGCACCTGCTATGTCTGACTGTTAGACTATTCTATCCTGCAACCACCGTTTCTATATTTGTCTGTGAGGGGGCACCTGCTATGTCTGACTGTTAGACTATTCTATCCTGCAACCACCGTTTCTATTGACAGAATATGATAACGGATAAAGCAAGCTACTAGCTACTAGCAGGATATGACTTTTGACATCACTCATGTGACGTCACACACATAGCTACATTACAGAGTCGCTGATTTGACCTCTAGCTAAGTCATCATACAATGTGGCTGAAATAACAGAAATAATAGCTTTTTCCCTTAATTTTTATGGTTTGCAGGATGAAGATAATAACTAGTTACTGACGTCAGATATCTGCTTTATCCTGTTCAGGCCGAATGAGAAATTTCCCATTCTTACCGTGACAGGATAACGCAGATTTCCGACATCATTAACTAGTTATTCTCTATTTACTCAGTGAATGATAAATATCTCTACTAATGCGTAACTGGAAACGGACTCTTAACACCTCTATGTTATTTCGTTTGTAATTGTATTTACCGATAATGTTTGGGAACAATGTTATAATTCTGCATGTTAATTTATTTTGGAAATGCTGTTTCATGTTACACTCTATGTACTGTACATAGATGCAGATGCTGCTCATTGTAGGCAATGGTGAGAGTCGGTTAATGCCTAGATATAGTGGATGTTTGTTACCATAGCAATGTTTTCAGGCCATATACACAATCAAAATAAATGTTTCTCTCCTTGATTTCGTAATCCGTTTTGAAATGTGCAGTTTAGATTGGTTGGGATCAGTCACCCTTGGTGGACTATTTTTCTCCTGTTCCGACTAGTACCCCATGACTGGTATGTCACACACGTAGAATACACAGGGATGTGTAAAAACCACTTTACACACACACACACACACACACACTCACGCTCACACTGACACACACACAATGACACACACACAATGACTTACACTCACAGACGCACACACACACACACATACAAACACACACACACACAAACACACACACACACACACACACACACACACACACACACCGTCACACACACACCCTCATCCTCCCTCCCATCTTTCTGCCTCCAGCCTGACTACATTACTGATTGTCTGGGGTCCGTTCCCCAGACACGTGGTTCAGAAACATTTACTTTGACTGTTGTGGTCTTAGAGCAGTCAGTTTCCCAGTGTGCTCAACGTGCAGATACACGTAATGTGCAGACACACGTAACGTGCGGACACACGTAACGTGCAGACACACGTAACGTGCAGACACATGTAATGTGCAGACACGTAATGTGCAATGCATGTCTTCTGCTTCTGTTTGCAATGACAAAATAAGGATATTAAAGTGACAGACCCTAGTTTTTAAACACTGCAACATATTATTCACTATTAAAGCCGTTTGTGATAATTTAAATTAGAAGTACATACATTTTATTATTTAGAATATTCATTTTTGTACTCCTGAAGTGGTTCTGGTATCCAGGTTTTTGTAATACCCCGAAATGCATTTTTAATCATTCTAAAAACGCACTTTCATCTGAGAAGTAATGGTTATTGATACAAGCTCTTGTTATTTGTAGACAGTATTTCCTCATTTACACATCACACACTTTAAATGCTCTATCTTCAAACATTATGCAGATGAGTTGCAGGTTTGTAGATTAGCTTAAAAAAAGTTATTAAATTCCCAGGCTGAAACTAGGGTCTGCACCTTTAAAGTTTTCTTTCTATGACATACTACCAAAACGAAGCTCTTCTGGATGTGATAATAAATATTCAAATAAATGCTTTTTAGTATAATAAATAGTTAAATATATTTCTTCTGGATGTAATAATAATAAATATTCAAATAAAGTACTAACTTCTCAGTTTAATAAATAGTGAAATAAATTCATGTTCATGTAACAGCTGTATGTAATATATATTTAAATATGTATACCATCAGAATGTAATATATATTTAAATATGTATATCATCAGAATGTAATATACATTTAAATATGTATACCATCAGAATGTAATATACATTTAAATATGTATACCATCAGAATGTAATATACATTTAAATATGTATACCATCAGAATGTAATATACATTTAAATATGTATACCATCAGAATGTAATATATATTTAAATATGTATATCATCAGAATGTAATATACATGTATATTCAACATGATGTAACGTTCAAAAATGTATTGGCCATATGTAACTTCTTTAAAGAGCTGTGCATAGTTTTTTCATTTTCATAATCACAGCCGTTTAGCCATATGTAAAATTGTGTCCACGTTTTAGAGTGAAACACATCTAAATTGAACATCATTTTTCATCCATGAGGCCCATAAAATTGGTTTAATTTGCAAAATTGTTTAATTATTAAGTTACTACATGTATACTTGTGCTAACTGACATTGTAGGCTGACTTTAGGGCCAACAAGTAACACTATGTGTCTTGGTCCGTTTGAAGTTCACGTTTTGTGTTTTGTCTCCTCGTTTAGAGACGTTGTTATGATTATTTTTATAGTTTCGAGCTACTCCTCTTGGGTTACAATTTTAGGCATTGCATGATTTTGATCCATGTTAGTGCCTTGATAAATAAAGTCTGGGTAAAACCTTACAGAGAGCAAGGAAAAATTGATTCTAGAAAACAAAACGTATTAAGGAGACTGAAACATTGATTCTAGAAAACAAAACATATTAAGGAGACTGAAACATTGATTCTAGAAAACAAAACATATTAAGGAGACTAAAACATTGATTCTAGAAAACAAAACAAAACGTATTAAGGAGACTGAAACATTGATTCTAGAAAACAAAACGTATTAAGGAGACTGAAACATTGATTCTAGAAAACAAAACGTATTAATGAGACTAAAACATTGATTCTAGAAAACAAAACGTATTAATGAGACTAAAACATTGATTCTAGAAAACAAAACATTAAGGAGACTAAAACACTGATTCTAGAAAACAAAACATTAAGGAGACTATATCCTCAGCTTGCTTTTTTGTAAATGTTCCCAACATTTTTGTAACAGCTGTAATTACATATTAAATATATATTGTGTTTAATATCAGTGTCTGTATATACAATGTATTTCTTGTCTTAATGTTCATAGCAGCCAGATGTGGATTTTATTTCCAAATAATTACAAACATTACATGTAGTTTGACCAGAAACACATTGGATATACAGACTCTGATTACTAAAACAAACAACAAATGTATTGACTGTGTAAGTTTAATCATCAAAACAGCTCTGTTAGTCGGAAACACATTACACTGCAGTACACTTATGATGGCCTCTTTTAATCTGAAAATGTAACTATATTTAGTCTTCCTATTTCTAGTTTTCCAAAGCTTTCCATCACTTCTGTCTTCCTTATTGCTTCTCTTCTCTTCTCTTCTCTTCTCTTGTTTCCTTCAAGTCTTCCTCACTGAAGTTGTAAACAACCAGTAAGTGTCTTCTAAGGTTCTGTCTAGTTTGAAACGTGTCAGATGCATTGCCAAATCAGCACTGAGGTATACAGATTGCCTTTGTTCAATAAATAAATTACTAAAGGTGTGTTTTTGTTGTTGTGTTTCTATTACTGGCACAGAATATGTGGCTCTGCTGGGCTCGTGTGCTAGGAAGGTAGGAAGGAAATGTTTTATTTAACAATGCACTCAATACATTTTATTTACGGTTATACGGCATCAGGCATATGGTTAAAGACCACACATATATTGAGAGAGGAAACCCGCTGTTACCACTTCATGGGCTACTCTTTTCAATTAGAAGCAAGGGATCTTTTATATGCACCATCCCATAGACAGGATAGTACATACCACAGCCTTTGTTACACCAGTTGTGGAGCTTGTGACAAGTGAAAATTATTTCACTCGGGACATAAATTTTATAATAACTGGTAACTAATTATCTGTCTGTGAGATGGTGCATATAAAAGATCTCTTGCTACTAATGGAAAAGTGTTGCTGGTTTCCTCTCTAAGACTATATCAAAATTACCAAATGGTTGACATCCAATAGCCGATGATTCTCTAGTGGTGTCGTTAAACGAAATAAAAGGTTTTTTTGGTAATGAATGTCTGAGCTTTTTAATTCGACATAAAATGCTGTATCAGCAAAGATGGAAAAGGGCAAGTAGTAGAATCAATGGAAGAAAAGACAATTACAAACATTAGCAGAAAGTAAAATAAAAAGAAAAGAGACGGGCTGATTGTTATATTTGTCATATTTTTGCTACTTTATTATTTTTCACAATTATATACACGTGGAAATTAATTAATCACCACCTTGTTTTCACCATGTGATTTACAATTTGCAAGTAACTGTCCATTTCATGGATGCAAAACACTGACATTAATGCTGTATGTATAGAGGAGATATTGACAAAGACTGACAGTAAGATTGTTATTATATGTATTCTAGGGAAACCCAGAAACACTGACATTAATGCTGTATGTATAGAGGAGATATTGACAAAGACTGACAGTAAGATTGTTATTACATGTATTCTAGGGAAACCCAGAAACACTGACATTAATGCTGTATGTATAGAGGAGATATTGACAAAGATTGACAGTAAGATTGTTATTACATGTATTCTAGGGAAACCCAGAAACACTGACATTAATGCTGTATGTATAGAGGAGATATTGACAAAGATTGACAGTAAGATTGTTATTACATGTATTCTAGGGAAACCCAGAAACACTGACATTAATGCTGTATGTATAGAGGAGATATTGACAAAGACTGACAGTAAGATTGTTATTACATGTATTCTAGGGAAACCCAGAAACACTGACATTAATGCTGTATGTATAGAGGAGATATTGACAAAGATTGACAGTAAGATTGTTATTACATGTATTCTAGGGAAACCCAGAAACACTGACATTAATGCTGTATGTATAGAGGAGATATTGACAAAGATTGACAGTAAGATTGTTATTACATGTATTCTAGGGAAACCCAGAAACACTGACATTAATGCTGTATGTATAGAGGAGATATTGACAAAGATTGACAGTAAGATTGTTATTACATGTATTCTAGGGAAACCCAGAAACACTGACATTAATGCTGTATGTATAGAGGAGATATTGACAAAGATTGACAGTAAGATTGTTATTACATGTATTCTAGGGAAACCCAGAAACACTGACATTAATGCTGTATGTATAGAGGAGATATTGACAAAGATTGACAGTAAGATTGTTATTACATGTATTCTAGGGAAACCCAGAAACACTGACATTAATGCTGTATGTATAGAGGAGATATTGACAAAGACTGACAGTAAGATTGTTATTACATGTATTCTAGGGAAACCCAGAAACACTGACATTAATGCTGTATGTATAGAGGAGATATTGACAAAGATTGACAGTAAGATTGTTATTACATGTATTCTAGGGAAACCCAGAAACACTGACATTAATGCTGTATGTATAGAGGAGATATTGACAAAGATTGACAGTAAGATTGTTATTACATGTATTCTAGGGAAACCCAGAAACACTGACATTAATGCTGTATGTATAGAGGAGATATTGACAAAGATTGACAGTAAGATTGTTATTATATGTATTCTAGGGAAACCCAGAAACCGTAAATATGCTTGAAAATGTGTGGTAATTAACTATGTAGCTGGAATCACACTGATGTGTTTCTCATAAGTAATGTATTCACACCATCACGGTAAATACACAGTAGATACATAATATGTAAAAACCAAGTCTGCTTGGACGACTACTTAGTGGCTGCAATATAATTCAGGTGGGGCTTAATTGATTTCCAGGTGTGTATTAGAAGGAAATGTTTTATTTAATGACGCACTCAACACATTTTATTTACAGTTATATGGTTAAGGACCACACAGATATTGAGGGAGGAAATCAGCTGTCGCCACTTCGTGGGCTACTCTTTTTTGATTAACAGCAAGGGATCTTTTATATGCACCATCCCATAGACAGTATAGCACATACCATGGCCTTTGTTGTATCGCAAGTAACTGCAACCATTTCATGGATGCAAAACACTGAAATTAATGTTGCATGTATAGAGGAGTTATTGGCAAAGACTGACAGCAAGTAAGGTTGTCATGATATGTATTCTAGGGGAAACCCCAGAAACCGTAAATATACATGAAAATGTAGCAGGGGTAGGACAGAACATAGCCCAGTTGTATAGCGCTCGCTCGATGCATGGTCTGTCTAGGATCGATCCCCGTCAGTGGGCTATTTCTCATTCCAGCCAGTGCACCACGACTGGTGTATCAAAGGCTGTGGTATGTGCTATCCTGTCTATGGGATGGTGCATCTAAAAGATACCTTGCTACTAATGAAAAATGTAGCAGGTTTTCTCTCTAAGACTATATGTCAAAAATTACCAAATGTTTGACATCCAATAGCCAATGATTAATAAATCAATGTGTTCTAGTGGTGTCTTTAAACAAAACTAACATTTTTAATTTTTTTAATGTGTGGTAATTAATACTGGAGCTGGAATCACCATCTCGGTAAATACACAGTAGATACAGAGTGTGTAAAAAGTCAATATCTGGGTTAAACCAAGTCAGCATGGACCACTACATAGTGGCTGCAAATATAATTCAGGTTGGGCTTAATTCATTTCCAGGTGTGTAGAATGTTAACCAATAATAGGACTGCATGGACCACTGTAATTTTAACAGATAAATAATACATGTGTGGAAAACAAAAGGTTTTGATTTATTCAAAAATAAACATTACTGAGATTTTAATTATGCACCTTAACTGTTTTCCATGGGTATAAATTTCAATGGTAGTGTAATAAAGATGTAAAGCAAAAGTAGCTAATGAACGCGATTATTAGAAAGTGTGTCATGTATTTGGAGTGGCAATTGCCTTTTGATCACTATCAATTTTGTACTTTGAACACTAGAGCTGGGCGGTATTCATATTTGAAGCTCGGTATCGGTATCAGTATTTTGAAGGTGATTTACCTTAGTATCAGTACGGTATTCGGTACTGACACAATACTGATACCGATATCGAGCGGTATTTCTGGTATACTTAGCTTTAAATGCATGCCTGAGTTAGGGTTCACCCGCTAATTTCATCTACATAAAATTAAACTACATACACAAGCCTCTCGTCTGATTTATACCATATTCTCAATTTTGTTATTTATTATTTTAATTATTTATACTGAATGCCAAAAGAAATTATACACTTAATATTTTTCACATTCATTCTTGTAATAGAATAAAAATTAAAACATTGATGATATTAAACCAGATTTCTTTTGCAAAGTACTTCACAAAATTTCATTACATTTTAAAATAAAATCAACAGTTACTCATCCTAGGGGTGGGGAGGTGGGGAGGTGGGGCATAAAAATAAAACAAATGTAAATTTGTAACAGATTTCACAAGTCGAAATTGCGAGTGGGAAACAAGGTAATTAACATTGCATGTAACATTTCACAAGTCGAAATTGCGAGTGGGAAACAAGGTAATTAACATTGCATGTAACATTTCACAAGTCGAAATTGCGAGTGGGAAACTGGAGGTAATTAACATTGCATGTAACAGATTTCACAAGTCGAAATTGCGAGTGGGAAACGAGGTAATTAACATTGCATGTAACATTTCACAAGTCGAAATTGCGAGTGGGAAACGAGGTAATTAACATTGCATGTAACATTTCACAAGTCGAAATTGCGAGTGGGAAACTGGAGGTAATTAACATTGCATGTAACAGATTTCACAAGTCGAAATTGCGAGTGGGAAACGAGGTAATTAACATTGCATGTAACATTTCACAAGTCCAAATTGCGAGTGGGAAACGAGGTAATTAACATTGCATGTAACATTTCACAAGTCGAAATTGCGAGTGGGAAACTGGAGGTAATTAACATTGCATGTAACAGATTTCACAAGTCGAAATTGCGAGTGGGAAACGAGGTAATTAACATTGCATGTAACATTTCACAAGTCCGAAATTGCAAGTGGGAAACGAGGTAATTAACATTGCATGTAACGGATTTCACAAGTCGAAATTGCGAGTGGGAAACTGGAGGTAATTAACATTGCATATGTAGAGAGTTGTAACTCGGTTTAACACATACTTCAGTGTCTTTAATGATGTGTTTGTCCACCGTCACCTCAAGATACCACTGCTAAATGTTGCCATATGGAATTAACATAAACGCTCAACCAAATTTGCTGCTAAGTTTTGTTGTTAACGTACCACTATTTGCAATGTAGGCAGGGTGTGTGGTTGTTGGGTATGTCTCATCCTCCTAAAAACTGTGTATGCCCTGATATGACATTCCTAATCAGTTTGCTTTCAATCTCATTTTTTGAGTCTAACCTTTTAACACTTTTTAATGTCCAGTATGTTTTTGAAGTTTTTTCAATGGCTGCCATTCAGCACTTGATTCAGTATGAAGTAGCCATATGCATATCTCAATTTAATCATTCACATGGTTTTTGAGCAAAACCAGTTTCCCGGCCCGGACCGTGAAATGTCTGACTGATTGCAACTTTTGTTATGTGATCTTATTCAAATTATGTGTTAGCACCACATATATAAAATTTGTAGAAATGTGTCCCAAGTATTTTAGAAAACATGGCATTTTAAAAAGAGTATAGTTTTTTTTGACATTCATTGTATATCTATGTCCATGGCCAAATGTTCTGGTCAGTGTATATCTATGTGTGTGGCCATACTGGCCAATAAGCCTACTGATTCACTTGTTTGAATGTTCTGGTCAGTGTATATCTGTTCTGGTCAGTGTGATGGTTTGCGTAAACTCTAATGGCGAAGACAATGTCGCCACTCGCGTGTATACGCTGTCTCTGCCGTCACTTGTCAATAAAATATTTAACTTTGATTTGCTTACTCAGTTCTCCACATGTACACAGGAACCAAGAAGACATTGCATAGTGACATTCAGAACTTTAAATTGCTTAGTCTTGTAGTACCTTTATATATATTGGGAGCTCACTGCTTAGTTCTGAAGTACATGCAAATATTGGGAATTCTGATTGGTTTCTTCTGGAGTGCTTGATTGTCTAGTATGGGAGTAGTGTGGAAGTTCTATGATTGGTTAGTTCTGAAGTGCATGCAAATATTGGAAATTCTGTTTGTTTTCTTCTGAATTTTAGTGCTTGATTGTCTAGTATAGAAGGTCTATGACTGGTTAGTTCTGAAGGCTTGGTTGTCTAGTATAGAAGGTCTATGATTGGTTAGTTCTGAAGGCTTGGTTGTGTAGTATAGAAGGTCTATGATTGGTTAGTTCTGAAGGCTTGGTTGTCTAGTATAGAAGGTCTGTGATTGGTTAGTTCTGAAGGCTTGGTTGTGTAGTATAGAAGGTCTGTGATTGGTTAGTCCTGAAGGCTTGGTTGTGTAGTATAGAAGGTCTGTGATTGGTTAGTTCTGAAGGCCGTAATAAAACCCATGTTGTTTGTAACTGCTTATCATGGATAGAGGATAAATTTGGACAATGCATGAATTATGTGTTGACAACAATTGTACATGTACATGTAAAACAATTTTGTTTTGTTTAATGACACCACTAGTGCACATTGATTAAGTAATCATCGGCTATTGGATGTCAAACATTTGGTAATTCTGACACGTGGTCATCAGTGAAAACCCGCTACATTTTTTCATTAGTAGCTAGGGATCTTTTATATGCGCATTACCACAGACAGGACAGCACATACCACGGCCTTTGACCAGTTGTGGTGCACTGGTTTGAACAAGAAAAAACCCAATCAGTTGAATGGATCCACTGAGGGGGTTTGATCCTGTGACGCAAGCACCTCAAGCGAGCACTCAAATGTACATGTGTGTAGTTCTTGAACTAAATAATATTGAACACAACTGACATTCATTCATTCATTCATTCATTCATTCATTTATTTATTTATTTATTTATTTATTTATTTATTTATTTATTCATTCATTCATTCATTCATTCATTCATTCATTCATTCATTCATTCATTCATTCATTCCATCCATCCATCCATCCATCCATCCATCCATCTATTCATCCATCTATTCATCCATCTATTCATTCATCCATTCATTCATTCATCCATTTATTCATTGATCCATCCATTCATTCATTCATCCATTTATTCATTCATTCTTCCATCCATCCATCCATTCATCCATTCATCCATTTTATTTATTTATTTATATATTTATTTATTTATTTATTAACAACAAAAAGCAGTAATTTTTTTTAAATAATTGATTAAAAAACATACCACAAATTGTTGAGGTTTATTATTATTATTATTATTAACATTATTATTGTTGTTGTTGTTGTTATGTTGTTGTTGTTTTGTTTTGGGGTTGGGTTGGGTGTTTTTCTTTGTTTGGTTTTGTATGAAAGTTTTTAGTGATTGTATGTACGTGTGTGTGTGGGGGGGGGGGGTTTGGGGGCGATGTTTGTCTACAAGTTTATATAAATATTTTCATGAAAGTCAGCACACATATTAGTCAGCATTACTATAGAGAGGGCAGTTTGTTATTTGCTTCAGTCAATATAACATCTGTCTGAGGTGCAGTGGGTTGTAGTAAAGTCCATGGTATGTACTGTCCTGTCTGGAAAAGTGATGCTTTATTGGAAGGAGTGGGTTTCTTCTTTTTCTCTATACTGACCAAATGTGAAAATAACCACAGTATGTTAGCAAATTATCAAACAATTTAGTGTGTCTGACTTCTGCTTCATTAGAAGCAAGCCGTCTGTAGATGACATTTTAATAAACATACACTCCTTTATTGTGTCCAAAAATTCAGCCAACTTAGTTCAGTTCAAATTAACATGTAGCTCCCCTTTTTATGAGCTACTCTCATCCAACTTAGTTCAGTTCAAATTAACATGTATCTCCCCTTTTTATGAGCTACTCTCACCCAACTTAGTTCAGTTCAAATTAACATGTAGCTCCCCTTTTTTCCTTTTTTCTTTTCGTCCTTTTTTTTTCTTTTCTTTTTCTTTTGAAGAACCATTAAAAAATGCACCAAAAATCCTTCAAGAAATTGCGCACTACTTTCCATTTTGATTATCCTACAGGATGTTTAAAATTCAATAGCACCCACTACCAATTTCAGTTGGGCTGCTGGTGCTCCCTTACACTTGTCCCCACCCCCACCCCTACCAATTTCAGTTGGGCTGCTGGTGCTCCCTTACACTTGCCCCCACCCCCCACACCGATCTCAGTTGGGCTGCTGGTGCTCCCTTACACTTGTCCCCACCCCCCCTACCGATCTCAGTTGGGCTGCTGGTGCTCCCTTACACTTGCCCCCACCCCCCCTACCGATCTCAGTTGGGCTGCTGGTGCTCCCTTACACTTGTCCCCACCCACTACCAATTTCAGTTGGGCTGCTGGTGCTCCCTTACACTTGCCCCCACCCACTACCAATTTCAGTTGGGCTGCTGGTGCTCCCTTACACTTGCCCCCACCCCCCACACCGATCTCAGTTGGGCTGCTGGTGCTCCCTTACACTTGCCCCCACCCACTACCAATTTCAGTTGGGCTGCTGGTGCTCCCTTACACTTGCCCCACCCCACTACCAATTTCAGTTGGGCTGCTGGTGCTCCCTTACACTTGCCCCACCCCACTACCAATTTCAGTTGGGCTGCTGGTGCTCCCTTACACTTGCCCCCCCCCCCACCAATTTCAGTTGGGCTGCTGGTGCTCCCTTACACTTGCCCCCCCCCTACCAATTTCAGTTGGGCTGCTGGTGCTCCCTTACACTTGCCCCACCCCACTACCAATTTCAGTTGGGCTGCTGGTGCTCCCTTACACTTGCCCACACCCACTACCAATTTCAGTTGGGCTGCTGGTGCTCCCTTACACTTGCCCCACCCCACTACCAATTTCAGTTGGGCTGCTGGTGCTCCCTTACACTTGCCCCACCCCACTACCAATTTCAGTTGGGCTGCTGGTGCTCCCTTACACTTGTCCCCCCCCCCCTACCAATTTCAGTTGGGCTGCTGGTGCTCCCTTACACTTGCCCCACCCCACTACCAATTTCAGTTGGGCTGCTGGTGCTCCCTTACACTTGCCCCCACCCACTACCAATTTCAGTTGGGCTGCTGGTGCTCCCTTACACTTGCCCCACCCCACTACCAATTTCAGTTGGGGATGCTGGTGCTCCCTTACACTTGCCCCCACCTACTACCAATTTCAGTTGGGCTGCTGGTGCTCCCTTACACTTGCCCCACCCCACTACCAATTTCAGTTGGGCTGCTGGTGCTCCCTTACACTTGCCCCACCCCACTACCAATTTCAGTTGGGCTGCTGGTGCTCCCTTACACTTGCCCCCCCCCCCTACCAATTTCAGTTGGGCTGCTGGTGCTCCCTTACACTTGCCCCACCCCACTACCAATTTCAGTTGGGCTGCTGGTGCTCCCTTACACTTGCCCCCACCCACTACCAATTTCAGTTGGGCTGCTGGTGCTCCCTTACACTTGCCCCACCCCACTACCAATTTCAGTTGGGCTGCTGGTGCTCCCTTACACTTGCCCCACCCCACTACCAATTTCAGTTGGGCTGCTGGTGCTCCCTTACACTTGCCCCACCCCACTACCAATTTCAGTTGGGCTGCTGGTGCTCCCTTACACTTGCCCCCACCCCCCCCCCACCAATTTCAGTTGGGCTGCTGGTGCTCCCTTACACTTGCCCCACCCCACTACCAATTTCAGTTGGGCTGCTGGTGCTCCCTTACACTTGCCCCACCCCACTACCAATTTCAGTTGGGCTGCTGGTGCTCCCTTACACTTGCCCCCACCCCCCCTACCAATTTCAGTTGGGCTGCTGGTGCTCCCTTACACTTGCCCCCACCCCCTACCAATTTCAGTTGGGCTGCTGGTGCTCCCTTACACTTGTCCCCACCCCCCTACCGATTTCAGTTGGGCTGCTGGTGCTCCCTTACACTTGCCCCCACCCCACTACCAATTTCAGTTGGGCTGCTGGTGCTCCCTTACACTTGCCCCCACCCCCCCCTACCAATTTCAGTTGGGCTGCTGGTGCTCCCCTACACTTGCCCCCACCCCACTACCAATTTTAGTTGGGCTGCTGGTGCTCCCTTACACTTGCCCCCACCCACTACCAATTTCAGTTGGGCTGCTGGTGCTCCCTTACACTTGCCCCCACCCCACTACCAATTTCAGTTGGGCTGCTGGTGCTCCCTTACACTTGCCCCCACCCACTACCAATTTCAGTTGGGCTGCTGGTGCTCCCTTACACTTGCCCCCACCCCCCTCTACCAATTTCAGTTGGGCTGCTGGTGCTCCCTTACAGTTGCCCCACCCCACTACCGATTTCAGTTGGGCTGCTGGTGCTCCCTTACACTTGCCCCCACCCACTACCGATTTCAGTTGGGCTGCTGGTGCTCCCTTACACTTGCCCCCACCCCCCTACCAATTTCAGTTGGGCTGCTGGTGCTCCCTTACACTTGCCCCCACCCACTACCAATTTCAGTTGGGCTGCTGGTGCTCCCTTACACTTGCCCCCACCCACTACCGATCTCAGTTGGGCTGCTGGTGCTCCCTTACACTTGCCCCCACCCACTACCGATTTCAGTTGGGCTGCTGGTGCTCCCTTACACTTGCCCCCACCCCCCTACCGATCTCAGTTGGGCTGCTGGTGCTCCCTTACACTTGCCCCCACCCCACTACCAATTTCAGTTGGGCTGCTGGTGCTCCCTTACACTTGCCCCCACCCCACTACCTATTTCAGTTGGGCTGCTGGTGCTCCCTTACACTTGCCCCCACCCCCCTCTACCGATTTCAGTTGGGCTGCTGGTGCTCCCTTACACTTGCCAGTGCGGGCAGTCCCCTCTTCCACCCACCCAAACCCTTTTCCTGTCATGGATGGAGAAGCTGGCTGAGGCCAGCACCTGCACCCAGGACAGGCATGCGCTACAACAGCTTGTTCTGAATGTGCACATAAAACCATATGACATAACATGCCATAATGGAAAAATGTAGTGGCTTTCCTCTAAGACTTGAAAATTACCAAATATTTGACATCCAATAGCCAACAATTAATATATCAACGTGCTCTAGTGGTGTCAATAAATAAAACAAAACTTTAACACAATCACACACACAGACACACACACACACACACACACACACATGCATGCATGCACACACATGCATGCACACACATGCACACACACACAATCACACACACACATACACATACACTCTTACACACACACACACCATACAATATTTCCATATGCTCATATGACGGAAAATGAGAAAAGACCAGTGTGTATAATGTATTTGAAGTGGCTATGCAATTTGACGTTTGATGAAAACAGCAATTCAAATTTATTCTGATCACACCAGTGGGCCTAACCACTACATACACAAAAATATTTGTACTTGCCAAACACAGGAGTTGAAAAGAAACCAGTCAAAAATCAAATACATTGGAACTGAGAACTGTCCTGTTGTTAAAATGGAAGTTTGGAGCTACACCTGAAAGAAGTTTGATCTCTAAAGTCATCAAGTTCAGTTGTATAGGTAAGACCTGTGTAATCACACTCGTAGCACATTGTATATATACATTTCTTATTTCTTGTCTTTTTTTCTTTTCTTTTTTGTTGTTGTTTTTTTGTTATTGTTTTGTGCTGTGTTGTGCTGTTTAGTGTTTTTTGGGGTGGTTTTTTGTGTTTTGTTTTGTTATGTTATTGTTATTGTTATTGTTGTTGTTGTTGTTGTTGTTGTTGTTGTTGTTATGTTATTGTCATTGTCATTGTCATTGTCATTGTCATTGTCATTGGTATTGTCATTGGTATTGGTATTGGTATTGGTATTGTTTTTGTTATTGTTTTTATTTTTGTTTTTTTAATTAGGTGGAGTTTTTTGGGGGGTAGGCTCACAATTAATTGTATCATAATTCATTTAGCTAACTGTCTGTGAACCATGCATTGTGTTTGCCGTGTTCCTTGTGCTGTGTTCCGTGTGTGTCTGTGTGTCTGTGTGTTGTGTGTTGTATGTTGTATGTTGTGTGCCGTGATATGCGTGTTCCATGTGTTGCCTGTGTGTTGTGTCCCATGTGCCGTGTGCTGTGTGTTGTGTGTGTGCTGTGTGTGTGCTGTCTTTTGTGTTCCATGTGCTGTGTGTTGTGTGTGTGCTGTATGTGTGTGCTGTGTATTGTGTTCCATGTGCTGTGTGTTGTGTGTGTGCCGTGTGTGTGTGTGTGTGTGTGTGTGTGTGTTGTGTTCCATGTGTTGTGTGTTGTGTTCCATGTGCTGTGTGTTGTGTGTATGTGTGTGTGTGTGTCATGTGCTGTGTGTCGTGTGTGTTGTGTGATGCCCGTGTGTTGTGTGATGTGTGTGTGTGCTGTGTGCTGTGTGTGATGTGTGTTGTGTTCCATGTGCTGTGTGTTGTGTGTGTGTGTTGTGTGTCGTGTGCTGTGTGTTGTGTTCCATGTGCTGTGTGTTGTGTGATGTGTGTGTGTGTGTGCTGTGTTTTGTGTTCCGTGTGCTGTGTGTTGTGTGTGTGTGTGTGCTGTGTGTGTGTGCTGTGTGTTGTGTTTCATGTGCTGTGTGTTGTGTTCCATGTGATGTGGGTATGTGCTGTGTGCCGTGTGCTGTGTGCCGTGTGTTGTGTTCCATGTTCTGTGTGTTGTGTGATGTGTGTGTGTGTGTGCTGTGTTTTGTGTTCTATGTGCTGTGTGTTGTGTGTGTGTGCTGTGTGCTGTGTGGCGTGTGCTGTGAGTGTGTGCTGTGAGTTGTGGTCCATGTGATGTGTGTTGTGTGTATGTGCTGTGTGTTGTGTCTGTGCTGTGTTCTGTGTTGTGTGTGTGTGTGTGTGTGTGTGTGTGTTGTGTTTCATGTGTTGTGTGTTGTGTGTGTGTGATGTGTGTTGTGTTTCATATGCAGTATGTTGTGTATGTGTGGTGTGTGATGTGTGTTGTGTGTCGTGTGCTGTGTTCTGTTTGCTGTGTGTTGTGTTCTGTGTGTTGTGTTCTGTGTGCTGTGTGTAGTGTTCCATGTGCCATGTGCCACGTTCTGTGTTGTGTGTGTTGTGTGTGTTGTGTGATGTGTGTGTGGTGCATGGTGTGTGTGCAGTGTGTAGTGTGTGCCGTGTGCTGTATTTTGTGTGCCGTGTGTTGTGTTCCATGTGTTGTGTGTTGTATGCTGTGTGCCATGTTATGTGTGCCATGTGCCATGTTCCATGTGCCATGTTCCATGTTCCGTGGGTTGTGTGCCATGTGTCGTGTGCCATGTTCTGTGTGCTGTATGCCGTGTTCTGTGAGCCGCGTGTTGGGTGCTGTGTGCCGTGTTCAATGTGCCGTGTGCCATGTTCCGTGTTCAATGTGCTGTGTGCCATGTTCCGTGTTCCATATGCCATGTGCCATGTGCCATGTGCCATATGCCATGTGCCGTGTTCTGTGTGCCATGTGCCAATGGTTGTGTGCCATGTTTCGTGTGCCATGTTATGTGGGACGCGTGTTGGGTGATGTGTGCTGTGTTCCATGTGCCGTGTTATGTGTTCCATGTGCTGTGTGCTGTGTGCCATGTGCCTTGTTCCGTGGGCCATGTGGCATGTGCCATGTGCCGTGTACCATGATCCGTGTGCCATGTTCTGTGGACCGTGTGTTGGGTGCTGTGTGTTGTGTTCCATGTGTTGTATGCTGTGTTGCATGTGCTGTGTGCTGTGTTCCGTGTGCTGTGCACTGTGTTCCGTGTGCTGTGTGCTTGTTCCATGTGCTGTGTTCCATGTGCTGTGTGCTGTTCCATGTGTTGTGTGCTGTTCCAAGTGCTGTGTGCTGTTCCATGTGTTGTGTGCTGTTCCATGTGCTGTTTTACATGTGTTGTGTGCTGTTCCATGTGCTGTGTGCTGTGTTCTGTGTGCTGTCTCTGTGTTCCATGTGCTGTGTGCTGTGCGCTGTGTTCCGTATGCTGTGCGATGTGTGCTGTTCCATGTGCTGTGTGCTGTGTGCTATTCCATGTGTTGTGTGCAGTTCCATGTGTTGTGTGCAGTTCCATGTGCTGTGTGCTGTGTTCCATGTGCTGTGTACTGTTCCATGTGCTGTATGCTGTTCCATGTGTTGTGTGCTGTGTGCTGTTCCATGTGTTGTGTGCTGTTCCATGTGCTGTGTTCCATGTCTTATGTGCTGTTCCATGCGCTGTGTTTCGTGTGCCATGCTCCATGTGCCATGATATGTGGGACGCGTGTTGGGTGATGTGTGCTGTGTTCCATGTGCCGTGTTCTGTGTTCCATGTGCTGTGTGCTGTGTGCCATGTGCTGTGCGCTGTGTTCCGTGTGATGTGCGCTGTGTTCCGTGTGCTGTGTGCTGTTCCATGTGCTGTGTTCCATGTGTTGTGTGCTGTTCCATGTGTTGTGTGCTGTGTGCTGTTCCAGGTGTTGTGTGCTGTTCCATGTGTTGTGTGCTGTTCCATGTGCTGTGTTCCATGTGCTGTGTGCTGTTCCATGTGCTGTGTTCCATGTGCTGTGTGCTGTTCCATGTGTTGTGTGCTGTGTGCTGTTCCAAGTCCTGTGTGCTGTTCCATGTGCTGTGTTCCATGTGCTGTGTGCTGTGTTCCATGTGCTGTGTGCTGTGTTCCATGTGCTGTGTGATGTGTTCTGTGTGCTGTTGCTGTGTTCCGTGTGCTGTGCACTGTGCGCTGTGTTCCGTGTGCTGTGCGGTGTATGCTGTTCCATGTGCTGTGTGCTGTGTGCTGTTCCATGTGTTGTGTGCTGTTCCATGTGTTGTGTGCTGTTCCATGTGCTGTGTTCCATGTGTTGTGTGCTGTGTTCCATGTGTTGTGTGCTGTTCCATGTGCTGTGTTCCGTGTGCTGTGTTCCGTGTGCTGTGTTCCATGTGCTCTGTGTTGTGTGCTGTATGCTGTGTGCTGTTTGTTGTCATGAGAGCATTTTCAGGTGCTGTGTGCTGTGTTCCGTGTGCTATGTGCTGTGTTCCGTGTGCTGTGTTCCATGTGCTGTGTGCCATGTGTTGTGTGCTGTTCCATGTGCTGTGTGCCATGTGTTGTGTGCTGTTCCATGTGTTGTGTGCTGTTCCATGTGCTGTGTTCCATGTGTTGTGTGCTCTTCCATGTGCTGTGTTGTGTGTTCCATGTGCTGTGTTCCATGTGCTGTGTGTTGTGTGCTGTTCCATTTTCAGGTGCTGTGTGCTGTGTGCTGTGTTCCGTGTGCTGTGTTCCATGTTCTGTGTGCCATGTGTTGTGTGCTGTGTGCTGTGTTCCATGTGCTGTGTGCTGTGTTTCATGTGCTGTGTTCCATGTGCTATGTGCTGTGTGCTGTTCCATGTGTTGTGTGCTGTTTTTCAGGTGCTGTGTGCTGTGTTCTGTGTTCTGTGTGCTGTGTGCTGTGTTCTGTGTGCTGTGTTCCGTGTGCTGTGTGCTGTGTTCCATGTGCTGTGTGCTGTGTTCCGTGTGCTGTGTTCTGTGTGCTGTGTTCCATGTGCTGTGTGCCATGTGTTGTGTGTTGTGTGCTGTGTTCCATGTATTGTGTGCTGTGTTCTGTGTGCCGTGTGCTGTGTGCTGTGTTCCATGTGATGTGTGTTGTGTGCTGTGTGCTGTGTTCCGTGTGCTGTGTTCCATGTGCTGTGTGCAGTGTTCTGTATGCTGTGTTTGTGTGCTGTGTGTTGTGTGCTGTGTTCCATGTGCCATGTGCTGTGTGTTGTGTGCCCTGTGTTGTGTGCTGTGTGTTGTGTGCCGTGTGCTGTGTGTTGTGTACCCTGTGATGTGTGCTGTTTGGTGTCATGAGAGCATTTTCAGACAAGGTGTGCCTGCCTCCTCCACACCCACCCTGGGTCTGCACCTCTCTTTTATATATATTGTACCGGCCTTGGTGGTGTTGTGGTTAAGCCATCAGACATAAGGCTGGTAGGTACATGGTTCACAGCCCGGTACCGGCTCCCACCCAGAGTAGTTTTAATGACCCTCTTCTCTCTCACTAACCACTAACAATTAACAACTAACCCACTGTCCTGGACAGACAGCCCAAATAGCTGAGGTGTGTTCCCAGGACATTGTGATTAAACCTTAATTGGATATAAGCACAGAAATAAGTTGAAATGAAATGTATATTGTTTGGTCATTCACTCTACTTAATTACTGCTTAGGAATGCACAATTTCAAATAGACAAACACCAAAAATCTTAAAACAACAACAACAAAACAATCTTAAATCTGCCATTTACTTATCATATAACTTATGGTGGTGTTTTGTTTCTGGTGGTGTTCTTTTTAACCTATCATTATTAGTCATTCATTATTATTAATCATGTATCACATATTAATAGTTATATATTGTTTATAATAACTGTAGGCCTTACTGTGTTTATCAATTACATTTGGGGTGGGGGGGGACTTGGCTCGGGTGGGGGGGAAGGCTCAGTGGTAAAGAGCTCGCCTGATGCGCAGTCGGTCTAGGATCGATCCTCATCAGAGGTCCATTTGGCTATTTCTCATTCCAGCCAGTGCATCACAACTGGTATATCAAAGGCTGTGGTATGTGCTATCCTCTCTAAGACTATGTGTCAAAATTACCAAATGTTTGACATCCAATAGCCAATGGTTAATAAATCAATGTGCTCTAGTGGTGTCATTAAACAAAAGAAACTTTAGTTACATTTGGCTTATTGATTTTAATACTATTATTGTTAACAAATAATTAGATTTTGTTTATTAATAAAGGGGCAGCTTAAAAGTGATGTCTTTATAATGGATATTTAAAGTGACATTCTCAACAACATTTTCATGAGCTTACAGTATGGGGGGGGGAATTACCAGTAAATTGGTTTTAAACTAACAAGAGAAAAACACCCTCAACAGCATGTAACCAACAATAAGCCTTGAACAGTTACATGTGACGTATATGTACAGTGTTGAGAATGTGAGGGGATAGCACTGTAACAAGTATTTTGTGTTCACTTTGTAACTTGAATCTTGATAATCATATCTTTTGACCCCCGAGAAAATCACAGTTGAATGCACAAATATACGGGTGGTTTGTCTAAATTCCCACTAAACTATTTCCCAGATACGTGTGAAACAGACAGGATTTTTTTTTTTTCATGAACAGAAATTGTTAAGTTAGGGTTTCATTTTGAAAATCACACCTATGAATGTTATAGAATTTACATCCTTGTACTAAATATTTATGCAGGTAATCTGATTTATGCTCAGTAACAACCGTTGTAGTGCGTTCTGGTCAGGTGGCTGTGTCACACTTTCATTGTACCATTTTCTATGGACCCATATACAAAGATGTCTCAGTTGAAGTATTTAATTTCTTGTATGAAACGTGATCAAGTTTGTTTTGTTTAACGACACCACTAGAGCACAATGATTTATTAATTTTAACATGTTGTCTTAGAGAGGAAACCCTGCTCCATTAGTAGCAAGGGATCTTTTATATTCACTATCCCAGAGACAGAATAGCACATACTATTTGATACACCAGTCGTGGTGCACTGGCTGGAATGAGAGATAGCCCAACAGTGCATCCAGCGAACATTTGACCACTGGGCTACATCCCACCCCTTATTGTGTGAATGTTGATCACTTTAGCTACTTCATAAAGCATAGGCAACAAAAATAATATATCTTATAGATTAGTTTTATTGTACAGCTTACCCTGCATTATCTCATATCTAGCTTGGTTTATCTATTTATACATTTTTGTTTTACAGTTCGTCTTGATGTCATAATTCATCCTGGTGTCACAATCATCTTCATGTCATATTTGAAACCTTTGATGTATATGTATGGCTGAATAAAAAGGCAATATACAATATACAACATAGCCTGATAGATACGAACCACTCCCACCAATAACAATACAAATTGTACACCTATTCGTTCACACCTTTCTATTAAATCAGGCTAGAAATGATTATATTACACTATAATTTAAGTACAAATAAATTTATGTTTCCAGCCAGCATACCCACGTAAGCACAAACACGGTTGAAACAGAACATTCTTATTTAGTCTCAGGCCAGATATTTTAAAAAGTCACTCAAGCGCGACTGTATATTTCTGTTATATACCTATACACACAAGACAGTGAGCTAACTACTATATCTATTGTTCTTGGCTGTGACAAGTTGTGTATGAAGATGAATTCTGGAACTCTGTGTGTTCGTTTTGTGGTGCTGTGTGTTGTTTTGATCCACTCTGCAACCTCAGGTGAGTGTGTATTCACTTATTTACTTAATTTCACTTACTCTGTTTGCTTGGTGTTGAACAAGTGTGATCTAGCCATTAAGAAGCTGTTGAAGTGGTCATTATGTCTTTATTACAACCATAAGGGGGAGGGACATAGCCCAGTGGTACAACACCCGCTTGATGTGGTCATTATGTCTTTATTACAACCATAAGGGGGAGGGACATAGCCCAGTGGTACAACACCCGCTTGATGTGGTCATTATGTCTTTATTACAACCATAAGGGGGAGGGACATAGCCCAGTGGTACAACACTCGCTTGATGTGGTCATTATGTCTTTATTACAACCATAAGGGGGAGGGACATAGCCCAGTGGTACAACACCCGCTTGATGTGGTCATTATGTCTTTATTACAACCATAAGGGGGAGGGACATAGCCCAGTGGTACAACACCCGCTTGATGTGGTCATTATGTCTTTATTACAACCATAAGGGGGAGGGACATATCCCAGTGGTACAACACCCGCTTGATGTGGTCATTATGTCTTTATTACAACCATAAGGGGGTGGGACATATCCCAGTGGTACAACACCCGCTTGATGTGGTCATTATGTCTTTATTACAACCATAAGGGGGAGGGACATATCCCAGTGGTACAACACTCGCTTGATGTACAACACTCGCTTGATGTGGTCATTATGTCTTTATTACAACCATAAGGGGGAGGGACATATCCCAGTGGTACAACACTCGCTTGATGTGGTCATTATGTCTTTATTACAACCATAAGGGGGTGGGACATATCCCAGTGGTACAACACTCGCTTGATGTGGTCATTATGTCTTTATTACAACCATAAGGGGGTGGGACATATCCCAGTGGTACAACACTCGCTTGATGTGGTCATTATGTCTTTATTACAACCATAAGGGGGAGGGACATATCCCAGTGGTACAACACTCGCTTGATGTGGTCATTATGTCTTTATTACAACCATAAGGGGGTGGGACATATCCCAGTGGTACAACACTCGCTTGATGTGGTCATTATGTCTTTATTACAACCATAAGGGGGAGGGACATATCCCAGTGGTACAACACTCGCTTGATGTGGTCATTATGTCTTTATTACAACCATAAGGGGGTGGGACATATCCCAGTGGTACAACACTCGCTTGATGTGGTCATTATGTCTTTATTACAACCATAAGGGGGAGGGACATATCCCAGTGGTACAACACTCGCTTGATGTGGTCATTATGTCTTTATTACAACCATAAGGGGGTGGGACATATCCCAGTGGTACAACACTCGCTTGATGTGGTCATTATGTCTTTATTACAACCATAAGGGGGAGGGACATATCCCAGTGGTACAACACTCGCTTGATGTGGTCATTATGTCTTTATTACAACCTTAAGGGGGTGGGACATATCCCAGTGGTACAACACTCGCTTGATGTGCGGTCTGTCTGGGATCGATCCCTATTGGTGGGCCCATTGGGCTATTTCTCGTTCAGTCAATGCACCACGACTGGTATATCAAAGGCTGTGGTATGTGTTATCCTGTCTGTGGGATAGTGCATATAAAAGATCCCTTGCTGCTAATCGAAAAGAATAGCCCATGAAGTGGCGATAGCGGGTTTCCTCTATCAATATTTGTGTGGTCCTTAACCATATGTCCAATGCCATATAACCATAAATAAAATGTGTTGAGTGCGTCGTTAAATAAAACATTAAAATAAATTATTACAACCATCATGCAATGGGAGTCCACGGAATGGGCCGTGTGGTTAGATGTACGTCAACCAGAATGAATTACCAGGCCATAACTAGAGCTAGATCACACTCATTCCTCAAAAATAGGAATAAAGTTAAAGTTTGTTTTGTTTAACGACACCACTAGAACACATTGATTTTTTTAATCAATGGCAATTGGATGTCAAACATTTGGTAATTGTGATACATAGTCTTAGAGAGGAAACCCACTACATTTTTCCATTAAGGTCAAGGTCACGGTCAAAGGGTTTTACGTGCACGTTCAGAGCAAGCTGTTGTAGCGCACGCCTGTCGTGGGCACAGGTGCCGGCCTTGGCCGGCCTCTCTGTCCAAGACAGGAAAGGTGGGGGGGGGGGAAGGAGGAGGGACCGTCTGCACTGGCAGGTGCAAGGGAGCACCAGCAGTCCGATTGAATCGGTAGCAGGCGGATGGGATGGTGGTGCTATGGAATTTTGAGTGGAGCGATTTAAACCAAAGAGAAAAGGTGCGCAATTTTGTTGAGTAATTTTGGCGCAATTTAACGGTCGGTCGAAAGGTAAATGTTTGAGCTAGTATAGGTTTTGGAATTCGAGTGTAACTCGTTAGTGGTTCGAGAGTAGCTCGTTATTTATCGACCTTCATGATGCTGGTTGTCTCCCTAGGCTGTCCATAGGGTCCTCAGAAGGACCTGACCTATTCAGGTCGTGGCATGACAGCCCAGAGGAGACTCGTGCAATTTTGTGTAGACACTGGTAGGCAAGGCAATTTGTTCCGGGGTGGTCGAAGCGCAGGTGTTGATTTGGTCTTCAGTTTGCTCCTCAGTGACACCAAGTTCATTCCAGCAGCAAGTATTTTGGGTTATTAGGGTGGGGGCGGCCGATATTCTTTTGTTCGGCCTTCCCCGGGTGTATTGCAATTGTGTACTCGGAACCGGTCTTCTTTTGTCCGGTTCCTTATTTGAGCACGTGTTGGGCCATTAATGTTGGGCGGATGCATTGTTATCATTAGTCAATGCATTATCATTTTTCCATTAATAGCAAGGATCTTTTATATGCACCATCTCACAGACAGGATAGCACATACCATGGCCTTCGATACACCAATTGTGGTACACTGGCTGGAATGAGCAATAGCCTTGGTAGCATTACATGGATCTCATGGTATGAGGTGTCCTGTCACACATATGCCTGCTTGTAGAGGCCATCGTGTTGCATTGCAGCATGGCGATCCACTCCCCAGTAAGTGACTTAGAGGTGGGGGGGGGGTGGTATGCTGTATATACCGTTCGATATCGGTATCACATCAATACCCATCACTCATCAGGTGAGCACTCCACCAACTGGCTACTTTCTGCCTTGAAAATATTAATAAATACAATTTACTTTACAATGTATGTGCTGTCCTGTCTGTGGGATGGTGCATGTAAAAGATCACTTGCGACTAATGGAAAAATGTAGCGGGTTTCCTCTCTGAGACTATGTATCACAATTACCAAATGTTTGACATCCAATAGCCATGGATTAAAAAAGGTTTCCTCTCTAAGACTATACATACACAATGTATATGTCAGAATTATGAAATGTTTGACATCCAATAGCTAATGATTAAAAAAGGTTTCCTCTCTAAGACTATACATACACAATGTATATGTCAGAATTATGAAATGTTTGACATCCAATAGCTAATGATTAAAAAAGGTTTCCTCTCTAAGACTATACATACACAATGTATATGTCAGAATTATGAAATGTTTGACATCCAATAGCTAATGATTAAAAAATATTTCTTCTCTAAGACTATACACACACAATGTATATGTCAGAATTATGAAATGTTTGACATCCAATAGCTAATGATTAAAAAAGGTTTCCTCTCTAAGACTATACATACACAATGTATATGTCAGAATTATGAAATGTTTGACATCCAATAGCTAATGATTAAAAAATATTTCTTCTCTAAGACTATACATACACAATGTATATGTCAGAATTATGAAATGTTTGACATCCAATAGCTAATGATTAATATATCAATATGCTATAGGCCTAATGGTGTTGTTAAAACAAATTTTAACTAATTTGTTTTCTTTTATTATTATTTTTATTTTTTTGGGTAAAATTACATGTAGGTCAGAATTGTGGAAGCTATATGTATAGAAAGGAATTTTGTCTGAAGCTTTCAAAGTAATCATGACATATCAATGGCCCAACATGTAGATATATATCTATAAGTGATCTCACACAAATAGTTTGACACTTCACCTCAGGTTTACTTCCTTGTACAGGCTTTTTAAGGTTTAACAACTGTGAGAATAAAAGTCTGACTCCATTCAAACATATATCATTTCAGATCACGCTTTGTTAGCATGATGATAAAAACATAAAGTATATTTTACAATGAATGGTCTGAGAGGTAGCTTAAACTTGTTTTCTTTTTTTTAAATACCACAAACATTTATCACCAAAAAAAAAAGAAGAAGACATTTTTAGTTTTTGGATATATTACAAACATGGATGATGATGAGATGAATGGTGAAGCAGCAGTATTTCCATTTCGGTATGGAACAACGTGACAGGGCCATGCTCCATGCCTGCTGTCAGTTGAGCTATCTCGGTATCACACGGAGCCTGCAGTGCATGCTGGGTAATCATCCCCCATGTGGGGTCATACACTCGGGAGACACAACGATGCAGTGAAATATAATATTTGTGATAATAATTGTTCTGAAATAATTTTGTAAGGTCAGGTCAGGTCATAGGGCTTTACGTGCACATTCAGAGCAAGCTGTTGTAGCGCGCACCTGGTGGTGGTAGCAGGCGGAGGCGGGGGGGGGGGGGGGGGGTGATGGTGCTATTGAATTTGGAATGGAGCAAAGTATTATGCCAAAGAGAAAAGGTGCGCAATTTGGGTTGAGGAAATTGGGCGCAATTTTGAACGGTCAGCTAAAAAGAAAGTTCCAGAGCTAATATAGGTTTTGACATTAGTGAATCGAGAGTAGCTCGTTAATTAGACCTCTATGATGCTGTGGTGTCTCCCTAGGTTGCCCATATGGTCCTTAAAAAGGGCCTGACTGCTTCTGGTCATAGCATGACAACCCAGGGGAGGCTCGTGCACTTATGTACACACCGGTAGGCAAGGCGCTGTTGTCCCGGGGTTTTTCCCGATCTTGTTGTTGTTGCAGTCAACGATGTCCTCCTCTTCAGTGCCACCAAGTACCAAGTAGACCACCAGCAGCAAGTATTTGGGGGTGAGATAGGGTAGGCTGGTATTCTTTTGTCCGGCTTCCCCTGGGTGCAGTGCAATTGCGTACTCGGAGCCGGTATTCTTTTGCCCGGCTCCTTATTATGGTACGCGCTGGGCCATTAAATGGGAGCGGGTGCATTGTTATCATTAGTCAATGCACCCTATGTACTGTTGCGGTGGTGCATGCTGTCTGTTTGTAAACCCTAGTTTGGTGTTGAGGTTGCTCCTATTGTCCTAAGTCCCTATTCTAGTGTACTCAACAGTTATCCAAGACCCCCCTCCCCCCCCCGTCTTTGGATTATAATTAAATACAATGACGGGGGGGGGGGGGGAGTTATACTAGCCTAGCTATTTAATTTGAAGGTTTTTGGGGGGTTTTTCTGCTTATAGTGTAAGTATTGCTTAAAAAGCCTAGTGCTTAGGATATTTTAGTTGGTCGTCAACTGTCGGTAGGAAGAATATGTCAATAACTGTATACATGCATAAGAAGTTAAATTTCATTTCCCACCCCCTCAAAAATCGTATCTAAGTTTGCACTTATTGGTAAGATGAATTATAATATCTAACAGGTTAATCTTACTTGTTATTTATCCGGCTGTCTGGATTCCTATCTGCTTCTTCTTCTGGAACCCTAAGTGACTCACCTTATGTTGCTATAATAAAGCTTGTATTTGGTAGTACATGGTGCAAGTGCAAAGACAAAGTCGTGCGGTTTATTTACACTATTGCAGCGTCCAATTAAAGGATAGCCACCGCAATAGTTTCCTAAAAAATTTTTTTTAAATTAATTACCCCCCCCCCCAAAAAAAACCCAAAAACATTTATCTACAAGGTATACACTTACATATATTTATGCTTAATAGTAAAAATAGAAAATATAATAAAACTAGTTGTATGTCATTTGTCCTGTTAATTTTGTAACAAATAAATGTTCTTTTATAGACACTGCAGCATAGTCACTCAAGTCCTGTGTGAACATGAGTTAACATAATATCGTAGTCACTCAAGTCGTGTGTGAACATGAGTTAACATAATATCGTAGTCACTCAAGTCTTGTGTGAACATGAGTTAACATAATATCATAGTCACTCAAGTCCTGTGTGAATATGAGTTAACATAATATCGTAGTCACTCAAGTCCTGTGTGAATATGAGTTAACATAATATCGTAGTCACTCAAGTCTTGTGTGAACATGAGTTAACATAATATCGTAGTCACTCAAGTCTTGTGTGAACATGAGTTAACATAATATCGTAGTCACTCAAGTCTTGTGTGAACATGAGTTAACATAATATCGTAGTCACTCAAGTCTTGTGTGAACATGAGTTAACATAATATCGTAGTCACTCAAGTCCTGTGTGAACATGAGTTAACATAATATCATAGTCACTCAAGTCCTGTGTGAACATGAGTTAACATAATATCATAGTCACTCAAGTCCTAGTAGTATCATAGTAGTAGACATGTCTAAATTTAAAATTTAAAGTAACACACCCTAGTTTTTAAACACTATAACATATTTTTCACTATTAAAGCTGTGTTTTTTTTATTAATTTAAATTATAATTATTTACATTTTATTATTTAGAATATTCATTTTCGTACACCTGAAGTGGTTCTGGTCATATGGTTTTTGTTATACCTGAAATGCATTTTTCAAATTAATACTAAAAACATACGTACGTCTGAGAAGTAATGGTTATCGAGACAAGCTCTAGTTATTTTTAGACAGTATTTCCCTGTTTAAACATCACAGACTTTAGCGTACACTATATCTCTGATATAACCTTACCCTGTATCTCTGATATAACCTTACACTATATCTCTGATATAACCTTACCCTGATGTGTTACCAGTTTGTAGATGAACTAAACTTAGTGTCCATATCCATGTGTTAACACTAGGGTGTGCGCCTTTAAGAGATGACAGAATTAAAATGATCGGGTAACAAGACGTGTTGTGAAATAATAACATATCTGTTACACAGTTAACACTAGGGTGTGCGCCTTTAAGAGATGACAGAATTAAAATGATCGGGTAACAAGACGTGTTGTGAAATAATAACATATCTGTTACACAGTTAACACTAGGGTGTGCGCCTTTAAGAGATGACAGAATTAAAATGATCGGGTAACAAGACGTGTTGTGAAATAATAACATATCTGTTACACCGTTAACACTAGGGTGTGCGCCTTTAAGAGATGACAGAATTAAAATGATCGGGTAACAAGATGTGTTGTGAAATAATAACATATCTGTTACACCGTTAACACTAGGGTGTGCGCCTTTAAGAGATGACAGAATTAAAATGATCGGGTAACAAGATGTGTTGTGAAATAATAACATATCTGTTACACCGTTAACACTAGGGTGTGCGGCTTTAAGAGATGACAGAATTAAAATGATCGGGTAACAAGACGTGTTGTGAAATAATAACATATCTGTTACACCGTTAACACTAGGGTGTGCGCCTTTAAGAGATGACAGAATTAAAATGATCGGGTAACAAGACGTGTTATGAAATAATAACATATCTGTTACACCGTTAACACTAGGGTGTGCGCCTTTAAGAGATGACAGAATTAAAATGATCGGGTAACAAGATGTGTTGTGAAATAATAACATATCTGTTACACCGTTAACACTAGGGTGTGCGCCTTTAAGAGATGACAGAATTAAAATGATCGGGTAACAAGACGTGTTGTGAAATAATAACATATCTGTTACACCGTTAACACTAGGGTGTGCGCCTTTAAGAGATGACAGAATTAAAATGATCGGGTAACAAGACGTGTTGTGAAATAATAACATATCTGTTAAACAGTTAACACTAGGGTGTGCGCCTTTAAGAGATGACAGAATTAAAATGATCGGGTAACAAGACGTGTTGTGAAATAATAACATATCTGTTACACCGTTAACACTAGGGTGTGTGCCTTTAAGAGATGACAGAATTAAAATGATCGGGTAACAAGACGTGTTGTGAAATAATAACATATCTGTTACACCGTTAACACTAGGGTGTGCGCCTTTAAGAGATGACAGAATTAAAATGATCGGGTAACAAGACGTGTTGTGAAATAATAACATATCTGTTACACAGTTAACACTAGGGTGTGCACCTTTAAGAGATGACAGAATTAAAATGATCGGGTAACAAGACGTGTTGTGAAATAATAACATATCTGTTACACAGTTAACACTAGGGTGTGTGCCTTTAAGAGATGACAGAATTAAAATGATCGGGTAACAAGACGTGTTGTGAAATAATAACATATCTGTTACACCGTTAACACTAGGGTGTGCGCCTTTAAGAGATGACAGAATTAAAATGATCGGGTAACAAGACGTGTTGTGAAATAATAACATATCTGTTACACCGTTAACACTAGGGTGTGCGCCTTTAAGAGATAACAGAATTAAAATGATCGGGTAACAAGACGTGTTGTGAAATAATAACATATCTGTTACACCGTTAACACGCCTTTAAGAGATGACAGAATTAAAATGATCGGGTAACAAGACGTGTTGTGAAATAATAACATATCTGTTACACAGTTAACACTAGGGTGTGCGCCTTTAAGAGATGACAGAATTAAAATGATCGGGTAACAAGACGTGTTGTGAAATAATAACATATCTGTTACACCGTTAACACTAGGGTGTGTGCCTTTAAGAGATGACAGAATTAAAATGATCGGGTAACAAGACGTGTTGTGAAATAATAACATATCTGTTACACCGTTAACACTAGGGTGTGCGCCTTTAAGAGATGACAGAATTAAAATGATCGGGTAACAAGACGTGTTGTGAAATAATAACATATCTGTTACAACGTTAACACTAGGGTGTGCGCCTTTAAGAGATGACAGAATTAAAATGATCGGGTAACAAGACGTGTTGTGAAATAATAACATATCTGTTACAACGTTAACACTAGGGTGTGCGCCTTTAAGAGATGACAGAATTAAAATGATCGGGTAACAAGACGTGTTGTGAAATAATAACATATCTGTTACACCGTTAACACTAGGGTGTGCGCCTTTAAGAGATGACAGAATTAAAATGATCGGGTAACAAGATGTGTTGTGAAATAATAACATATCTGTTACACAGTTAACACTGGCAAGTTGCCAGCTCAGTTTTGGGGCACTATACATGTACATGCAGGTGTACCGTGCAAATAAATGTTGAAGAAATATAATGCTAAAATTATTCTTCTTTTTTTTAATTTATCACCAAACTGCTCACAGAAACACTCTGCATATGGTGAGATCTATAACTTAGATCTGCTGCTGGCAATCACTTGTTTGGTTTTCAACATAGTGGCATGACTTGTGAGTTATATATATTACAAGATACTCCTAAACAGTGAAAACCCACAAGTTTATTAAACATAGTTGTGTTTGTATTTTGCAGACAGGCATTAAATTTACATATATAGGCCTACCACCTGTTTGACAATCCACTTCATTTGTATAGGCCTCCCACCTGTTTGACAATCCACTTCATTTTTATAGGCCTCCCACCTGTTTGACAATCCACTTCATTTTTATAGGCCTCCCACCTGTTTGACAATCCACTTCATTTTTATAGGCCTACCACCTGTTTGACAATCCACTTCATTTTTATAGGCCTCCCACCTGTTTGACAATCCACTTCATTTTTATAGGCCTCCCACCTGTTTGACAATCCACTTCATTTTTATAGGCCTCCCACCTGTTTGACAATCCACTTCATCTACTAAATAAATATTGTTTATAAACCCAGAGATAACAGAGATAGTATAATTTATTACACACCCATTGTGAGAACACCTGCATTAGCTAATTATAATAACACAGACTAATAACACATATATGTGTGATAACAATTTAAAGACATATGACTGACTGCTCGTAGGTGATGACCAGGTCCAGAGAGCCATACCATCCAGTGAAAAAAACCTTGATCCAAATTGACTGATATGTAATGTATAAATTAACCTGATTCGTCTGTGACACGTAAGTTAGCTACAATTACAAGGGCTGTAAACTAGTTTTAGTTGCAAAAGATGTTTAAATTTGTTTAAAACCTGGGGTTTTTTTGGTTGAGGATATGTAAGAAATTGTATACTTTATTCGTGTCCATTAGATACCAGTTATTTTACGACTCATTGTTTGAAAACCTATCCAACTCACTTTCACTAGTTAGGTACATGTTAAAACAACTCGTAAGATAAATGGTATCTAACAACCACTCATGTAATAATCTCTATCTATTATATAACATTTAGTGAAATATCTTAAAATATCAGTGAAATAAAAGTGTTATCAGTACCTCAGTGATGATAACACATTTTAGAGTGAAAATTTCACTATTTCACTTTAAAATGTGTTATCGTCACTGTAGAAAGTGTTATCTTCACTGTAAGAAAGCTGGAACTATTTTGCTGCTGGTATTTTAAAATAAAGGTAAATTGCCAAAAGTTATATAATAAATAGAAAATTTCATATTTATTGTCAAATATGATTTATATCTCATCTTGTGAAGTTTGCAATCTTATCACACTTGTTGCGCAAGCACGACTCATGAGATATAATTGCAAACTTCACTCAGTGAGATATAAATCATATTTGACAAAAAACATGAAATATCATCTATATACATTGCATATGTATAGATATATTTTGTGTTGAAATCTTCATCTTGACAGTTTTACAAAAAAGTAATGACATTTCTTAATTTATTTTTAAAAACTTTTGATGGTAAAATAGTGGTTTACTACTCCCAATTTTTGTCTTAGTTTTAAGTTTTGTTTATCTGCCCTCACATATAATATATTTAAAACTATATATCAGTATACATATAAAACTGAGAACACCTACACATTTGGGAAGAGTACTCATTCTCTAATTGAGTCTTTTTCCCATTCCAAACAGTGCAAAAGAAAGAAGTGTTTCATTTAACGACGCACTCAACACATTTTATGTATGGTTATATGGCGTCAGACATATGGTTAAGGACCACACAGATTTTGAGAGGAAACCTGCTGTCGCCACTACATGGGCTACTCTTTCCGATTAGCATCAAGGGATCTTTTATTTGCGCTTCCCACAGGCAGGATAGTACAAACCATGGTCTTTGTTGAACCAGTTATGGATCACTGGTCGGTGCAAGTGGTTTACACCTACCCATTGAGCCTTGCGGAGCACTCACTCAGGGTTTGGAGTTGGTATCTGGATTAAAAATCCCATGCCTCGACTGGGATCCGAACCCAGTAGCTACCAGCCTGTAGACCGATGGCCTAACGACGACGCCACCGAGGCCAGTCCAAACAGTGCATTGTGACTGCATGCTATATCAAAAGCCATGGTATGTGATGTCTTGTCTGTGACAAACTACACATAAAAAGTCCTTTACTGCTAATGGAGAAACTAGCAGGTTTCCTCTAAGATTTTCTATAAAGAATGACCGAATGTTGACATCCACTAGCCGATGATGAACAAACCAGTGAACTCTAGCACTCTAACCTACTCACGGTCGAGACATAGCCCAGTGGTAAAATGCTCGCTTGATGTGCGGTCGGTCTGGGATCAATCCCCGTCAGTGGGCCCATTGGGCTATTTCTCGTTCCAGCCAGTGCACCATGACTGGTATCTCAAAAGCCATGGTATGTGCTATCCTGTCTGTGGGATGGTGCATATAAAAGATCCCTTGCTGATAATCAAAAAGAGTAGCCCATGAAGTGGCAACAGCAGGTTTCCTCTCTCAATATTTCTGTGATTATTAACCATATGTCTGATGTCATATAACTGTAAATAAAATGTGTTGAGTGCATCGTTAATTAAAACGTTTCCTTCCTTCTAACCTACTCATTTGCCCATGTCTGTTTTCTCTTTCAGGTTTGGCTTTTAAGTGCTACACATGTTCTTACAATCGGGCGGGAACAGGTGTCACCGACTACGAATGTGTCAACGCCACTCTCAGCAAACTACATCCGATAGCTTGCACCTCCCCCAAAGTGTGCACCGTTAAAACAACATACAGACAGAGTACGTACAATAAAATAGAACAACATACATAGAGAATACCTACAGTAAAGTAGACCAACATAAAGAGACAGTGCGTACAGTAAAGTAGAACAACATACAGAGACAGTACGTAAAGTAGACCAACATAAAGAGACAGTACGTACAGTAAAGTAGAACAACATACAGAGACAGTACGTACAGTAAAGTAGAACAACATACAGAGACAGTATGTACAGTAAAGTAGAACAACATACAGAGACAGTATGTACAGTAAAGTAGAACAACATAAAGAGACAGTACGTACAGTAAAGTAGAACAACATACAGAGACAGTACGTACAGTAAAGTAGAACAACATACAGAGACAGTATGTACAGTAAAGTAGAACAACATACAGAGACAGTATGTACAGTAAAGTAGAACAACATACAGAGACAGTAGTACAGAACAACATACAGAGACAGTACGTAAAGTAGAACAACAGACAGTAAAGCAGAACAACATACAACATAAAGAGACAGTATGTACAGTAAAGTAGAACAACAGACAGAGACAGACAGTACAGTAAAGTAGAACAACATACAGAGACAGTATGTACAGTAAAGTAGAACAACAGACAGCGAACAACATACAGACAGAGACAGTAGTACAGTACGTAAAGTAGAACAACATAAAGAGACAGTATGTACAGTAAAGTAGAACAACATACAGAGACAGTATGTACAGTAAAGTAGAACAACATACAGAGACAGTACGTACAGTAAAGTAGAACAACATACAGAGACAGTATGTACAGTAAAGTAGAACAACATACAGAGACAGTATGTACAGTAAAGTAGAACAACATACAGAGACAGTATGTACAGTAAAGTAGAACAACATAAAGAGACAGTACGTACAGTAAAGTAGAACAACATACAGAGACAGTACGTACAGTAAAGTAGAACAACATACAGAGACAGTATGTACAGTAAAGTAGAACAACATACAGAGACAGTATGTACAGTAAAGTAGAACAACATAACAGAGACAGTACATACAGTAAAGTAGAACAACATACAGAGACAGTATGTACAGTAAAGTAGAACAACATACAGAGACAGTATGTACAGTAAAGTAGAACAACATACAGAGACAGTATGTACAGACAGTATGTAAAGCAGACAACAGACAGCGACAGTAAAGTAGAACAACATACAGAGACAGTATGTACAGTAAAGTAGACCAACATAAAGAGACAGTACATACAGTAAAGTAGAACAACATACAGAGACAGTATGTACAGTAAAGTAGAACAACATACAGAGACAGTATGTACAGTAAAGTAGAACAACATACAGAGACAGTACGTACAGTAAAGTAGAACAACATACAGAGACAGTATGTACAGTAAAGTAGAACAACATACAGAGACAGTACGTACAGTAAAGTAGAACAACATACAGAGACAGTATGTACAGTAAAGTAGAACAACAGTACGTACATAAGAGACAGTAGTACAGTAAAGTAGAACAACATAACAGAGACAGTACGTACAATAAAAGTAGAACAACATACAGTAGAGAACAACATACAGAGACAGGTAAAGTAGAACAACATAAAGTACAAGAGACAGTACGTACAGTAAAGTAGAACAACATACAGAGACAGTACGTACAGTAAAGTAGAACAACATACAGAGACAGTACGTACAGTAAAGTAGAACAACATAAAGAGACAGTACGTACAGTAAAGTAGAACAACATAAAGAGACAGTATGTACAGTAAAGTAGAACAACAGACAGTGACAGTACGTAAAGTAGACCAACATAAAGAGACAGTATGTACAGTAAAGTAGAACAACAGACAGCGACAGTACGTAAAGTAGACCAACATAAAGAGACAGTATGTACAGTAAAGTAGAACAACATACAGAGACAGTATGTACAGTAAAATAGACCAACACACACAATTCCTTTCTGATTAATCCATCCATCCATTTTTTTCGTCTGTCTCTTGAACTGTGTGTCTGTTTGTCCATTGGACTATCTATCTGTCTTACTGCCTGCCTATATATATTTATCTATCTACCTATCTTTTTATTTTATTTTATTTTATTTTATTTGTCTGTCTGTCTGTCTGTCTGTCTGTCTGTCTGTCTGTCTGTCTGTCTGTCTGTCTGTCTGTCTGTCTGTCTATCTATCTATCTATGTCTCTCTCTCTCTCTCGCTCTCTCTCCCTCCCTCTGTCCGTCTGTCCATCCGTCCGTCCCTCCCTCCGTCCCTCCCTCCATCCACCCATCTATTTATTTATTTATTTATTTTGCAGCTTTTGGTGTCGTCCAATCTCTAGTAAGGAACTGTTTGGCAAAAGAAAACATTGTGACCAAACTGAACGAGACAGCGTGCACTATACCGGATGGCCACGGCGGCGCCGACTGCTACTTTCAGTGTGACAGCGACCTGTGTAACGTCGTCGATGGCAACCTGTATGTTCCCAAGGGCCCCGGCGACAGCGCACCAGGTCTTTCATCCCTCCTGTCAGTCTTCACACTGATGCTTCTTACTGTAACACTGTCTTCGGTAGCAGTCTATTAAACAACAAACCACATACAATTTAACATGTCAAGATGGAGTGGGGGTGGGGTGATTTGGGGTGGGGGTGTCTCAGTAGCAGTCTATTAAACAACGGACCCACTTACGATTTAACATGTCAAGATGGGGTAGGGTTGGGTGGGGTGAGGTGGGGTAGAGTGGGGTGGGTTGGAGTGGGGGTGTCTTGAGTAGCAGTCAATTAAACCATGAAAACACCTACAATTTAACATGTCAAGATGGGGTGGGTGGGGTGGAGTTAGGTGGGGTTGAATGGGGGTATCAATTAAACCAGTAGCAGTCAATTAAACCATGGAGACACATACAATTTAACATGTCAAGATGGAGTGGGGGTGGGGTGGGGTAGGAGTGTCTTCAGTAGCAGTCAATTAAACAACGGACCTACTTACGATTTAACATGTCAAGGTGGAGTGGGGTGGTCTGGGTTGGGGTGGGGTGGGGTGGAGTGGGTGGGGTGGGGTGGGGGCGTCTTCAGTAGCAGTCTATTAAACAATGGACCCAACTACCATTTAACATGTCAAGATGGAGTGGGGTAGGGTGATTTGGTGTGGTGGTGAACATTTCGACCAAGGGACTTGGCAAGCCTCGTCCCATGTTGAAATTTCCACCACCTCGTATGTACTTTTTCTATCCCACATAACCGCATATAATGGGAGTCTTATCTGCTAGAGAATGCACATGAATTGATTACACGGTTAGTGTTTATACTTAGCATTAGTAAACGATGCTATCATTTTATGACACCAGACTTTAAATATTAGAAAAGTTCAATTGTGGCAGCTAAGGACTTAATCAGACAGCATAATGTTTGTTGACATACTTTAATAAAAGTAATTATACAGTTTTAGCCATTTTTATCAAACATCCGTGGAGTATGAAAAGTGTATCCTTTTTTACAGGTGGTATTAAGTATGTTTGTTTCGCCAAGTTATAGCTACATATCAAATCCATATATTTTCATTTCCAGTGAAGGCTACTGTAAAATACTTTATTTTTGTGGGATAAAATTTTCACAATTAAATGAAAATGAGTCCGTTCGCGAGCATTTATTTTTATGAATCCCTTATCCCTCATTGAATGAGACTACATTTTTTTTTTTTTTTTTTTTTTTTTTTTAATGTCCAATTTTTATCAACCACGCGAAAATAATTTATTTTACAGTACTGGTATTTAAATTTTATAAAAATTAAAATTCCTTGTAGCCTAAAAGGAAAAAAGACCAAGAGTTATGTCTCTTGAATAGTGATGTAGTCTGTATAATTTTCTCTTGAACAGTGATGTAATTTGTTTGATTGGCTGTAGTGTACACACTGAAAATATTACAATGGTGTCACGTATAAGCTAGGTGCCCTTCTTTTTGAATAAAATTTGGACCATTTAATGTTGGTATTTTATAACTTAAAAAAGTTGGAATTACACATTTTACGGGGAATATAAAGTACACAATAAAACAAAGTTACACAGAACAGCTCATAGTAATTTTATTATAAAATTAACCTTTAATTGGATACAAGAATAAACCAATTAGGAGATAACCATATGGAGTTATTAGATTTGTGAGTGTTATTGTCTATTTGATCCCACAAATGTCATTTTTGACTGAAGGCGTTAGCCTGAGATTAAGAATGAAACATTTGCAGGCATCCAATAGACAATAACATCTGCAAATCTAAAAACTCAATATGGTTATGTCCATTGTAAACGGAATCATTTTTCTACAGAACTAACTGTATATTTGGCATTTCTTGAAAACAAACAAAAAACAATCTAACTGTAGACCCTTAACCGTCAACTTGGCCTGTTCCAATTACTAATGACGTCACTTTCTAATGACATCATTAGTTTTCCAGGTGTCATTTTTATTTCATCCCGGAAAAAGAATGTAATTAACCAATCACAATACAGAACACACTCGCCATCAGTTTACAATCTAAATTAACTCTCACTTCAGCCAAAAAGAATTGACAAAAATTATCATTCTAAGTCTTGTGGTATATCAGAATGTTATTGTTATGTATGCAATATACATTTTATCATTGTGCATATTGTACATACAGTATATAAGTTTTGTATTGAATGTATTGAATATTCATAAGATTGCAATAAATCTGATCCAATATCATTTTGTCTGTTTACAAATAAGAGCAAATTTTACAAATAGGCCCGTACGAATGATATCTAGAGTGGGGGAGGTGCCCAACCTCCAGTAGGGGGAGGCACAAGCCATATTTTTACCTTTATTTATATAGTTTAGAACAAAAAAATATTTTTCACACATACACACACATATGCACACGCACACACACACAAATGCACACACAGACAAACAGACACAGACACACACACACACACACACAGACACACACACACAGACACACACAGAAAACACACAGACACACACACACACACACACACACACACACAGACACACACACACACAAAGCACACATACAGACATACACACACACACACACAACACTCACAGACACACACAGACATGCACACACACAGACACACACACACAAAACACACACAGACACACACACACAGACGCACACACACACACTTACACACAGACACACACAAAACACACACAGACACACACACACACACACACCCTCCCTTACAGGCTTGTATTATAAATGTTAAATGATGCATAAACACATCATTAGGAAAAGAACACACACAGACACACACACACACACACACACACACAAAAAAACACACACACACACACAAAACACACACACACACAAAACACACACAGACACACACACAAAACACACACACAGACACACACACACACACAAAACACACACAGACACACACACAAAACACACACACAGACACACACACAGACACACACACAAAACACACACACAGACACACACACACACAAAACACACACATACACACACGCAAAACACACACACAGACACACAGACACACACACAAAACACACACACACACACACACACACACACACAAAACACAGACACACACACACACACAAAACACACACACAGACACACACACAAAACACACACACAGACACACACACAAAACACACACACAGACACACACACAAAACACACACACACACACACACAAAACATACACACACACAAAACACACACAGACACACACACACAAAACACACACAGACACATACACGCACACACAGACACACACACACACATGCACACACACAGACACACACACACAAACACACAGACACACATGCACACGCACACACACACATGCACACACACACACAAAACACACACATACACACACACACACAGACACACACACACAAAACACACACAGACATGCACACACAGACACGCACACACAAAACACACACAGACATGCGCACACACAGACACGCACACACAAAACACACACAGACATGCACACACACAGACACACATACACAAAACACACACAGACATGCACACACACAGACACGCACACACAAAACACACACATACACGCACAAACACAGACACACACACACTTACACACACATACACGCACACACACATACGCGCACACACAAAACACAGGCATGCACACACACAGACACACACACACACTTACACACAGACACACACACACACACACAAAACACACACATACACGCACACACACAGACACACACACACACACACATCACTCACAGACACACACACAAAACACACACAGACATGCACACACACAGACACACACACTTACACACAGACACACACAAAACACACACAGACATAGAGACACACACACAGACACACGCACACACACACATGCACACACACATACATGCACACACACAGACACTCACACACAAAACACACACAGACATGCACACACAGACACACACACACACGCACACACGCAGACATGCACACACACAGACAGACACACACAAAACACACACAGACATGCACACACACAGACACACACGCACAAACTTACACAAAATACATGCAGACACAAACACAGACACGCACACACACAGACACACACACACAGACACACACACACAGACACGCACACACACAAACACACACACACACACACAAAAAAACACACACACACAGACACACACACACTTACACACACAAAACACACACAGACACACACACAGATTCACAGACACACACACACACACACAGAGACACAGACCCAGACACAGACACATACACACACACAGAGACCCAGACACAGACACACACACACAGAGACACAGACACACAGACACACACACAGACACACACACAGACACACACACACACACACAGAGACACAGACACACAGACACACACACAGACACACACACACACACACACAGAGACACAGACACACAGACACATACACATACACACACACAGACACACACACACACACACACACACACACAGACACACACACACACACACACAGAGACACATACACACAGACACACACACAGACACACACACAGACACACACACACACACACAGACACAGACACACATACACACACACAGATACACACACACACACACACACACACACACACAGACACAGACACACAGACACACACACAGACACACACACAGACACACACACAGACACACACACACAGAGACACAGACACACACACAGACAGAGACACACACACAGACAGAGACACACACACAGACACACACACAGACACACACACAGACACACACACAGACACACACAGACAGACACACACACAGACACACACACAGACACACACACAGACAGAGACACACAGACACACACACACACAGAGACACACACACATACACACACACAGACACACACACAGACAGAGACACACACACAGACACACACACACACACAGACACACACACACAGACAGAGACACACACACAGACACACACACACACACAGAGACACACACAGACACAGACACACACACAGACAGAGACACACACACAGACACACACACAGACACACACACAGACAGAGAGACACACACAGACACACACACACACAGAGACACACACAGACACACACACAGACACACACACAGACACACACACAGACACACACACAGACAGAGACACACACACAGACACACACACAGACAGAGACACACACACAGACACACACACACACAGAGACACACACAGACAGAGAGACACACACAGACACACACACACACAGAGGCACACACAGACACACACAAACACAGAGACACACACACACACACCGTCCCTTACAGGCTTGTATTATAAATGTTAAATGATGCATACACATCATTAGGAAAAGAACACACACAGACACACACACACACAGAGACACACACAGACACACACACACACAGACACACACACAGACAGAGAGACACACACACACACACACACACACACACAGACACACACACATACACACACACAGACACACACACAGACACACACACACAGACACACACACACACACACACACACCCTCCCTTACAGGCTTGTATTATAAATGTTAAATGATGCATACACATCTTTAGGAAAAGGACCAAATTTACCTCTGTCAATATTCAAGGTCGAACCCTCTCCGTGGAACTATTTGTTTTCACCCATCCCAAAAGGCTGTGGTATGTGCTGTCTTGTCTGTGAGAAAGTGCATACAAAAGATCCCTTACTGCTAATATAAAAACATAGCACATTTCCTCTCAAGTTAAAACAAGTTTATTTTGTTTAACGACATCACTAGAGCTATTGCACATCAACCATTTGCTTATTTCAACATATAATCTTAGAAAGGAAACCCACCACATTTTTCCAAAAGTAGCTAGAGATCTTTTATATGCACCAAAGACAGGATAACACATACCATAGCCTTTGATATACCAGTCGTGATGCACTGGCTGGAATGAGAAATAGCCTAATAGGCCCACTGATGGGGATCGATCCCAGACTGGCTGTGCATCAAGTGCTTTACCACTGGGCTAGATCCTGTCATGTTAGGATTGTGCGTGATAATTATAAAATGAGGCACGGCGGAAGCAAGTAGACATAGAGGGAAGGCTGACTGACATTGAGGGCACAAGCAAAGTTTCTATGGGGTTCTGGGGTATGCTTCACTGTAAAAGTTTGAAAACTAAATGTCCAGAAATGCAATTTCCTGCATTCTACAAGTGTAATACATTTAATACCAATAATATTTTTGAGCCCCCATGCTCCAACACACCTGGAATTGTTTGCACCTTGTAGCTCATAACTACTTAATCTGTGAGTTCATATGGTGGTCTTAAACAATAACTTTACGTTGAGGCAGGAATGGACAAGAATATTCATTTAATGACTACGTACAGCTTCATGTATGAGGAGTCTAATACTAGGCTCAGACTATCAACTGCCACAACAGAGTTGGCCAACTCAAGTTGTGTTGTAATTCCCCCACTCCCAACTTACGATGAGACTCGAATTGTATACGAGCACTCCGACTACAGCAACTTATGATGAGACTCGAATTGTATACGAGCACTCCGACTACAGCAACTTATGATGAGACTCGAATTGTATACGAGCACTCCGACTACAGCAACTTATGATGAGACTCGAATTGTATACGAGCACTCCGACTACAGCAACTTATGATGAGACTCGAATTGTATACGAGCACTCCGACTACAGCAACTTATGATGAGACTCGAATTGTATACAAGCACTCCGACTACAGCAACTGGACAGTTGTAGAAGTACAAATATTGGTGAGTTGGCCAACTTTGTCATGACAGTTGATAGTTTGAGATTAGCATAACATGTGATATACTTTGTAGTGTACATGTGATGATTAATTGCGGTTCATGATATTCATTGCACAGCTTTTCAAATTTTTATTTATTTAAATGTTTCAATTTAAATGGCCAGTCAGTGTTTGCATAGTTTGCATTCCAATGGGAATGAATGAATGAATGGATATTTAACGACACCCCAGCACAAAAATAACAATCGGCTATTGGGTGTTAAACAAGGTAAGTACATCAATATGGCATTCCAATGGGAATCCCGATGATGCGGTAAGGTGTTTTGACCAATCACAGCACTTGATTTCACAATGTTTGCATAGGTTATCCCAGACACATCATGCTATCATGGCATAGTAAAATGATAAAAATTGTATTGTTTGTTTTCTAGTAGAAACATAATTTTGTCCACACTATAAACAAGTGCAATAAATAACATGGAAAAACAACTGGTCTGTGATCACAACTTACTTAATCTGAAAAGTTGGTTGAATTTTATGGTATTGAATGAATGCCGAGCATCCTGGCTAGCAACATGACATCATCCCTGTCTAGCAACATGACATCTTCCCTGGCTAGCAACATGACATCTTCCCTGGCTAGGGACATGACATCATTTGGGTGAACACATACTATGCATGTGAGATTTTGTATACCAATAAACCGTAACAACTAGAATAAACAGAGAACACTACCGAGTGGCTATGGATACCATTTATCTGACAAGGTGTTTCAAAATGAATTTATTTAGTGAAAGTGAATTGGATAGGTTTTAAATAAGTTGTAAGATAAATGGTATGTAATGGACACTATAATGTACATTTTTCTAGGATCAATCCCCATCGGTGAACCCAGTGTACCACAATTGGTTTATCAAATACTGTGGTATGTGCTATTCTGTCTGTGGGATGGTGCATATAAAAGATCCCTTGCTACTACTGGAATCTCCCCTGGGTTGTCATGCCACGAGCTGAACAGTTCAGGCCCTTTTAAAGTCCCCTTAACGAGTTACTCTCGGCTTACTAAATTCCAAAACTATACGTAGCTCCCTTCTTTACTATTTCGGCAGACCGTTCAAAAATGCACCCAATTTCCTTCTCATAAATGCACCCCATTTCTCTTTGGACTCATCTTTCGGGACTCAAAATTCCATAGCACCAAACCACCACTCTGCTTGTTACCGATAACGGTCGGACTGCAGGTGCTCCCTTGCACCCAACTGCAGGTGCCCCCCCCCCCTTCATCCTCCCCACCCCTTTCCTGTCCTGGACGGAGGAACCGGTTGAGGCAGACACCTGTGCCCAGGACAGGCGTGCGCTATAACAGCTTGCTCTGAATGTGCATGTTAAACTCTCTGACCTAACCTGACATGTAGTGGGCTTCCTCTTTAAGACTATGTCTGAATTAGCAAATGTTTGACATCCAATAGCCGATGATTAATAAATCAATGTGCTCTAGTGGTGTTGTTAAACAAAACAAACTGCTGTAGCGAATTTGTCATGAGTTACCTCCCTTGGTGTATGATGTAAAGAAAAATACTCAAACTTGAACCCGGGGATGGGGGGGGGGGGGGGGGGGGGGAGGAGAGACATGCTCAAAACCGTAGTGGTACATGAGCATGAAAATGTTTTTCGGATCGGATCAAACTTTAAACATTCTATTTCTTACATATCCTCAAAAATCACATTAAAAAAAGGAGAAAAAGTCTTTTCCATCTAAAATATAGTCACTAGCACTAACTTAATGCATCACGGAGCATTCAATTTCAGGTTAACATATACATCAAAGTGCAATCAGTTTTGATCATGCTTTCTTACACTGGATACAGGGATATCACTTAGGAGCCGGTCATACATCTTTAAATCGGTAACACATATGTGTTTTATCAGTGTGTGATATCATAAATAAATATTAGTTTTCTCACGTGGTTAATAATAACAAACACAGCAATTGAGATTTTTTACTTTGTATTCATCTTCTGTCAATTTACATATCATCTGTCAACATATCATTCTGTACAGTTCATTTCATCACAGATGGATGCATACATTTATGTACAAAGAAAATAGTGCAGACACTGGGGCAGATCCATTATTAACAGGGGAGAACCCCCCTCCCCCCTACAATGCTGAATAATATATTCAGTGACAGACCCAGGGTGGAGACAAGAGGAATGTTTGTAAAAATGAAAGCAAACTTCTTTAATTGACAGCCATTATATAGAGAATAACTAGTTAATGATATAGCATATTGGCGTTATCCTGTGATGGTAAGAATGGGAAATTCGGCGAAGAAATTCGGCCTGAAAAGTATAAAGCCGATATCCTACATCATTAACTAGTTATTATCTTTATCCTGCAGACCATAAAAATTAAGGGAAAAGCTATTAATTCTGTTATTTCAGCTACTTTGTACGATGACCTACAAGTCAAATGAGTGATTTTGTAATGTAGCTATGTGCGTAACATTACATGTATGACATCATGTCATATCCTGCTACTGTACGTATACGACTCTGCTTTACCCGTCATCATAATCCGTCAATACAATCAGTGGTTGGAGGATAAAAAGGAATGTTCGTTGACCAACTCTGTGTCAGACCGTAACCTACTAAAATTATCTGGTGCTCAATGTAGTTACTTCAAGGCTATTTTCTCACAGTAGTACATATACCTGTACATGTAGTCAGACCTCGTTACAATGACCACGTTTGTCTCTGGCTCATTTTGTCATTATGTCATATTTGTGGGGCCCAGTGGTAAAGCGCTCACTCTGGGATCAATTCACGTCAGTGGGCCCATTGTGCTATTTCTCGCTCTAGCCAGTGCGCCACAACTGGTATAGCATAAACCATGGTATGTGCTATCCTGTCTATAGGATGGTGCATAAAAGACCCCTTGCTACTAATTGAAAATTGTAGCAGGTTACCTCTCTAAGTCTATGTCAGAAATTACCAAATGTTTGTCATCCAATAGCCGATGATTAATAAATCAATGTGCTCTAGTGGTGTTGTAAAAAAACCACTAACTTTATATCATATTTGCTGTTGTAGCGAATTTGTCATGAGTTACCTCCCTTGCCATTATAGTGTGAAGAAAAATACTTAGTATGTCCATGATCTATAAATATCACACATACATAACATAATACAAGATGGAATTGAAATATATAGGTATGATGTGTGTGTGTGTGTGTGTGTGTATATATATGTTTTTAATTATTCCTTTCTTTTCAAATAGTTTTAAATATTAAAAGATAATGAGTTAAATTTACAGATCCTGTTTATGTCTCACACATGTGTGACTCATACATTTACACTGCTTAAACACCTGTGTTTAAAAAAAGTCAGCCCTTCCTAAACTAAATAATTCCCTTCCAAATATTCTGGATCTGCCCGTAAGAAACGTTTCTGTACAAAACTGTTCACCTACAGAGGTAGCAAAAATGTTCTTTTATACAACATAACAAATGAATAAATCAAAGCATAAAGCAAGGAATGTATAGCACACGCTTAGGCCAAGCTTTAAAACAAATAATATGCAACAAATCAACCATCTGCTTATACACATCGTCACTAAATAAACTGAAAAAAACCCCTTCTCTGGATCTTACAAATACAAAAACAAAAATATTATTATCCATTCAAAAATGATTTTTAGCTTTTACTTAATTTTTTTTTAACTATTCTTAAGATAATCTTAAACCCCCCCCCCCCAAAAAAAACCCCTAAAAAACAAACAACCCCCCCCCCCCCCCCATTAATATGCTAAAATAGTGGGTCAGGTAGATTTTTGCAGCAAATCAAATGATACAGATGTAGTAGACTTCTGAAAATTAAAACCCTCTACTATCTTCAGGAATATAAAACAGTAATTTGTTTAGAATCAGTAATAAAAGTTTGTTTTGTTTAACGACACCACTAGAGCATATTGATTAATTAATCAGCGGCTATTGGATGTCAAACGTTTGGTAATTCAGACACGTAGTCATCAGAGGAAACCAGCCACATTTTTTCTAATCCAGCAAGGGATCTTTTATATGTAGTTTCCCACAGACAGGATAGCACATACCATGGCCTTTCATCAGTTGTGGTGCACTGGTTTGAATGAGAAAAAACCCAATCAGGTGAATGGATCCACTAAGGTGGTTTGATCCTGTGATGCAAGCACCTCATGCGAGCACTCAACCAACTGAGCTAAATCCCATCCCAGAATCAGTAGAGAAATAAATACACCCAGCGCTGAAGCAAATAAAACATGTCTTCACCTTCCATCACCTGTTTGTTTTCTACTGTCATTGACAACTAGTTTGGCATAATAATTAATTACGTAAATCTCCAGAAATATGACCTGACTTTTCAGTCTTTATAATTAATTACGTAAATCTCCAGAAATATGACCTGACTTTTCAGTCTTTAATCAGAGTTTAGACGATCTGGGCCAGTTTAAGTTATTTTCATGCTTAATTCCAATTAAGATTCTTGGGCACACACCTCAGCTATCTGGGATGTCTGTCCAGGACAGTGGGTTAGTTGTTAGTTGTTAGTTGTTAGTGATTGAGAAGAGGCTTTAGTTGTCTTACACCTAACATCTTAAAAATTGCAGAAAACTCAGGAATGTCCCTTTAATTTGCTAAACACTAGATGTTTCATGGCATTTGCAAATACAAGGGTGGGGTGGATGGGGTGCACTCCGATTCTTCATGCCAGGTGACATCAAAAGTAACAGGCATTATAATTGAAGAACGGTTCCACGTTGAATGGGTTCAGTCCCGTTACTGACATTTGACCTACTACCCACCGAGTCGTTAAAACCTGCTCTGGGTGGGAGCCGGTACCGGGCTGCGAACTCTGTACCTACCAGCCTTAGGTCAGATGGCTTAATCACTACACCACCAAGGCCGGTTGATCAAGGCCAGTCTACAAATGATCATATGGAAGGCAGGTGTGGGGGGAGGGGGTAGGTGTAGGCAGCAGACATACATTAAAATATTGTATAATTTGGAACATCACAAATAAATCTCAGTGGTCTCTCCAGTATTCAGGAAAGCGATGGAAGGGATGGTACCTAAGATTTGCAGGGTGCAAGTACTTCGAAAATGTCTTGTAAACGATGATGAACCTGATTACTCTGGTAGTTCAAGACGATTCAAGACGATGGCATGACTTGTGATTTTGGATGGCGGCCTAAATAAACGGATGGCAGATATTACTATTGCTGCCAATGGATGGTGGGTGTATTGGAAATTAGTCTTAAGAGATAGCGGGCCCGCCATTGCTTATGGCATGTAGCAAGACCCCTGAATCTGAAAAGATTGTCCACCATCTACAGAACAAGGGCCTCATCCTTACAGCTCGCTAAAGCTCTCTTAAACATCCCATCGTCTTTGCAAGCCTTATTGCATGGCAACGTGAGATCACATAGTTGTCAGAGTTTAGTGAAACAGGCTCTGAAACAAATTAGTTCCTCTCCCCCAGAATTAAAAAAAATATATTTCAGTGCATCACCAGGGGAGACCACAGGAGAGACCATAGGGGAGTGTCACTGGTTTGGTGATTTTGTTCTTTTGCAGTTCTCAAAATTGGCATCTTAAAAACATATTAGCCATAAAATTCATTCATTCCAAGAAGTAATTACCCTTGGCCATTGAGACATGAAAAAAGGGAAATATCATAATTCTTAATAATAAAAACAAAACATGTTAATTTGTTGTTTTTATAAAAATTAATTTCAGTTAAAATGTCGCATATTCCTATAATGCTTCCAAATACAGTGCACATTTAAAAAACCCATATTAGCCATAAAATGCATTCATTTCAAACAGTAACTACCCTAACTTGGCCATTGAGACATGAAAAAAAGGGAAATAAATATAATTGATAATCAAGAAAACATGTTAATTTGTTGTTTTTATAAAACTGAATTTCAGCTGGAATGTCACATATTCCTACAATACATCCAAATATAGTGCACATCTTTATTTAACTTTTTGTGCTTCTATCCACTTAAGGTTCAAACACGCTATTGTGGCTGTCTGTCCAAACACACGACAGATTTCAACCTGCTCAAGAAGGAGTTCAATGGACATTTTTACCATGTAGTGCAGCGCTCATGAACCACCTTTTAAACGGTGATTCCAAGTGTTTGTGAAAAGCATGCACATAAAATGTAATGTTACTCACTGAATTTTTCATGAACCTGAATTGAGCATTTGATGATTTCGGAAAACATTGGTTTTCTCTCTTTTATTTTTCTCTTCTTTTTTCTCTACAATTTGCAAAAATTTCACGTCTAGAACTTGGGAGACTATACATTTTGCATACAATTACTGCTCCCTGTTGCATAAATAAATTTAGCAAAAGTGTCTAAAATGCTAAATAAAGTTCCTGTAAATTATAATCTTATAAAAGCAAGACAAAGCACACACAAATATTTCATTACAAAAATAGGATTGCATAAATTTATACACAAAGCTTACACAGAATCTAACTGTCCAAACACAATGTACACATTTACATAACACATCGTTTCCATGGACATAATTACTTAATACATCATTACATTACATAACTGATATACATGTAATGTATACTTATAAACATTCATTACAATGTATACATTTCTTTAAATGTATATACTTCGTATACATTCATAATAATACAATCATACATTTATTATGATGTATGAAATACATAATGTATAATTTGTTTTTCAATGTATAGAATTAGTATATGTACAGTACGCGAACCAACCGTAATTGCATCTATACAGCAACTCCCACAAATAAGCTAGACATCTAGACTGATCTAGACAATTTTTTTTTTTCCTGTGACATGTTTTATTTGTCGGTAATTACAAATACTGCAAATGTGTATGAGCTATGTGTTGTGAGCCTATGACCCTTCTTTTTGTTGGTTGCTGTCAATTGCTGCTACATTATGAATAAAAAAACTAAAAAACCCAACGTTTATGCAATATGTATATATATATTACTCAACAACGAAAGTTTAGCTAATGATAAAAGAAATGGCATAACATTTATAAATTAACCTATTTTTATTAATTAGTATTCACGTCCGAAATGTTTACCAACATAAATTCATCAACCTTAGCCTTAAAACAACAGGAGAGCTTGGTTTTCTTTTAAGTTTATTCAACCATGGCAAATTTACATGTCATAAAAGATATTTGCTAAACTTTTGTTCTTGAGTACCGGGTATATATATTCATTATACTGCAGTGTACATTTTTGACAACGCATACATCTGTTTCATTGTCTACAACGATTAGTACACATTCATTATAATGTATAATTATGTAGTCAACATCTGTATATTATAACACATTGTATAGAAATATACAGTGCACACATACTTTACCGTGTGAAGTGAGATATGCAGTCAAAAATAAATATTCATAAAACTTACTTATTATATATTCAGTACCGATTTCTTTTATTTTGTGGTATATCTGAATTATTTGTGGACATGAAAGTGACCTTGACCCTTAATAATGATTGTGTTAATATTTAATACTGAATATTAAGCTGAGTATAAACATCATGTGTTAAACAAAATATCAAATATTTTATTTTTAAAAAGCTGATATTTTGATAGATTACAAAAGATTATGAGCAACTGTCAAGACATATAACATACACAATACACAGCTAGATACACAGACAGATATGTAAATACTAGAAGACACTGATAATATTACACTTTGGGAGATGTACCCTGTTAGAGTAACATAAATAACTCCCATTACAGTAAAACAATTACATGTAACTCCTACTTTCTTATGTAGCAGCAAAACAGTTAACTCCTACTTTCTTATACAGTGAAACAATTAACTCCTACTTTCTTATGTAGCAATACAATTAACTCCTACTTTCTTATGCAGCAATACAATTAACTCCTACTTTCTTATGTAGCAATACAATTAACTGTTACTTTCTTATGCAGCAATACAATTAACTGTTACTTTCTTATGCAGCAATACAATTAACTTCTACTTTCTTATGCAGCAATACAATTAACTCCTACTTCTTATGCAGCAATACAATTAACTCCCACTTTCTTATGCAGATACAATTAACTCCTACTTTCTTATGCAGCAATACAATTAACTCCTACTTCTTATGCAGCAATACAATTAACTCCTACTTTCTTATGCAGCAATACAATTAACTCCTACTTTCTTATGCAGCAATACAATTAACTCCTACTTTCTTATGTAGCAATACAATTAACTCCTACTTCTTATGCAGCAATACAATTAACTCCTACTTCTTATGCAGCAATACAATTAACTCCTACTTTCTTATGCAGCAATACAATTAACTCCTACTTTCTTATGCAGATACAATTAACTCCTACTTTCTTATGTAGCAATACAATTAACTCCTACTTTCTTATGCAGCAATACAATTAACTCCTACTTTCTTATGTAGCAATACAATTAACTGTTACTTTCTTATGCAGCAATACAATTAACTGTTACTTTCTTATGCAGCAATACAATTAACTTCTACTTTCTTATGCAGCAATACAATTAACTCCTACTTCTTATGCAGCAATACAATTAACTCCCACTTTCTTATGCAGATACAATTAACTCCTACTTTCTTATGCAGCAATACAATTAACTCCTACTTCTTATGCAGCAATACAATTAACTCCTACTTTCTTATGCAGCAATACAATTAACTCCTACTTTCTTATGCAGCAATACAATTAACTCCTACTTCTTATGCAGCAATACAATTAACTCCTACTTTCTTATACAGTGAAACAATTAACTCCTACTTTCTTATGTAGCAATACAATTAACTCCTACTTTCTTATGCAGCAATACAATTAACTCCTACTTTCTTATGCAGCAATACAATTAACTCCCACTTTCTTATGCAGCAATACAATTAACTCCTACTTTCTTATGCAGCAATACAATTAACTCCTACTTTCTTATGCAGCAATACAATTAACTCCTACTTTCTTATGCAGCAATACAATTAACTCCTACTTTCTTATGCAGTAACATGATTAACTTACATTTTCTTATGCAGTATGTAACACAATTAACCCCCACTTTCTTTATGCAGAAAAACAGTTAACTCCTACTTTCTTATGCAGCAAAAAAAGTTAACTCCCATTTTCTTATGCAGCAACACAATTAACTTCTACTTTCTTATACAACTACAAAGTTAACTTCTATTTGCTTATGGAGGACATAAGTAACTCCCATTTCTTATGCACTGGTACAATTACATGTATTTGTAATTTCTACTGTGTTAGCACAGCTCCCAATAACACACTTCATTTCTTCAGCTTTGCCTCAGTCCGTTTTAGGCTGTCTACTTATTCAGTGTATTTAAAGTTTCCTTACATACACATAGCAAATAAATATATTAAATTTTAAAGCTTGATTTCATTAATAATTAACAGCTATCTGCACATTATGCTGCTAACTAAACGAATCATATAAATATGTCAAATACACGGAAATAGCGTAAATATATAAACAAAATTAAATACTGCATATAACTGTAGTCCATCCCACAGGGAACGCCTTTTTTCATGCAATGGAATTTACTACAAGTTATTTATTTCTAACCAGATCGTTTTCTAAATCAAACACAAATATAGTAGTTTTTTGTTATTTCCAAAACACTTTTACTATTCTTCTTATGTCAAACAAAACTGAAATTATTTACTAAAAACATTTTTTGTAGGAGAATGGGACGGACTGTAGTGTGTGTATTCAGTACATGTGGAATAAAATGACATCCATACACTCAATAACCAGCACAATCCTCTGATTTATGCACAATGAAGTTTTGACTCTGAATTTGAATTTAAGCAGTTTCCTTGATCCCAGTGATGACAATATAAATGAGCTTCTGTTTATGGATATTAACAATGAGTCACCGATATTGTAATTACTGCTTTCCCCCAACCCAACCACCAACAAAAGCTGTTTTTAAAAGCCACGGTTCTGCATCAACTATTGCAGGTGCAAAATCAAAAAAATTTGACGACAGGTAACACAGAAATTTACCTCCATCTTAAAATGTGTAAAATAAGTATAACTCAGGACTTCATTGTTGATTTGAGCGTTGCAGTGTAATCAATTTTTCCGAGTTCGACCCAGCGAGATCCAACTGTTTCTGTTTTAATACAAATGTATTATTAATAATAGTACTAGAAAATAAGGCTGTGTCCTACTAACGATATATTAACAATATTTGACGTAAAAGCTGCATTAATACAGATGTGGCATTACGGAGTCCACATTTCATAGTCTTCTCTTCTCATAGTCCAAGCCGCCATGTTTCAAATGTTACGTCCTTCTGAGTATTATAGACTATGCTGAACTGTGACCGTTAGGTTTTGTGACCTCTTGACCTAAAGTTTCTGGTTCAGTGGATCCAGGTCATCCAATGAAAAGTCGTCTGTTCCTATAGACAATCCCCGACTGAAACCCGTCTGAAAACAAGAAAAGAAAGAAAGTAAGAGAAAACTGAAGGACACCGAGGTCGCAATAACCATGTTACAAAGTAAGAGATAACTGAAGGACACCGAGGTCGCAATAACCATGTTACAAAGTAAGAGAAAACTGAAGGACACCAAGGTCGCAATAACCATGTTACAAAGTAAGAGAAATCTGAAGAACACCAAGGTCGCAATAACCATGTTACAAAGTAAGAGATAACTGAAGGACACCGAGGTCGCAATAACCATGTTACAAAGTAAGAGAAAACTGAAGAACACCGAGGTCGCAATAACCATGTTACAAAGTAAGAGAAATCTGAAGAACACCGAGGTCGCAATAACCATGTTACAAAGTAAGAGAAAACTGAAGGACACCGAGGTCGCAATAACCATGTTACAAAGTAAGAGAAAACTGAAGGACACCGAGGTCGCAATAACCATGTTACAAAGTAAGAGAAAACTGAAGGACACCGAGGTCGCAATAACCATGTTACAAAGTAAGAGAAAACTGAAGGACACCGATGTCGCAATAACCATGTTACAAAGTAAGAGATAACTGAAGGACACCGAGGTCGCAATAACCATGTTACAAAGTAAGAGAAAACTGAAGGACACCAAAGTCGCAATAACCATGTTACAAAGTAAGAGAAAACTGAAGGACACCGAGGTCGCAATAACCATGTTACAAAGTAAGAGATAACTGAAGGACACCGAGGTCGCAATAACCATGTTACAAAGTAAGAGATAACTGAAGGACACCGAGGTCGCAATAACCATGTTACAAAGTAAGAGAAAACTGAAGAACACCGAGGTCGCAATAACCATGTTACAAAGTAAGAGAAAACTGAAGGACACCGAGGTCGCAATAACCATGTTACAAAGTAAGAGAAAACTGAAGGACACCGAGGTCGCAATAACCATGTTACAAAGTAAGAGAAAACTGAAGGACACCGAGGTCGCAATAACCATGTTACAAAGTAAGAGAAAACTGAAGGACACCGAGGTCGCAATAACCATGTTACAAAGTAAGAGAAAACTGAAGGACACCGAGGTCGCAATAACCATGTTACAAAGTAAGAGAAAACTGAAGGACACCGAGGTCGCAATAACCATGTTACAAAGTAAGAGAAAACTGAAGGACACCGAGGTCGCAATAACCATGTTACAAAGTAAGAGAAAACTGAAGAACACCGAGGTCGCAATAACCATGTTACAAAGTAAGAGAAAACTGAAGGACACCGAGGTCGCAATAACCATGTTAGAAAGTAAGAGAAAACTGAAGGACACCGAGGTCACAATAACCATGTTAGAAAGTAAGAGAAAACTGAAGAACACCGAGGTCGCAATAACCATGTTACAAAGTAAGAGAAAACTGAAGGACACCGAGGTCGCAATAACCATGTTACAAAGTAAGAGAAAACTGAAGGACACCGAGGTCGCAATAACCATGTTACAAAGTAAGAGAAAACTGAAGAACACCGAGGTCGCAATAACCATGTTACAAAGTAAGAGAAAACTGAAGAACACCAAGGTCGCAATAACCATGTTACAAAGTAAGAGAAAACTGAAGGACACCGAGGTCGCAATAACCATGTTACAAAGTAAGAGAAAACTGAAGGACACCGAGGTCGCAATAACCATGTTACAAAGTAAGAGAAAACTGAAGGACACCGAGGTCGCAATAACCATGTTACAAAGTAAGAGAAAACTGAAGAACACCGAGGTCGCAATAACCATGTTACAAAGTAAGAGAAAACTGAAGAACACCGAGGTCGCAATAACCATGTTAGAAAGTAAGAGAAAACTGAAGGACACCGAGGTCGCAATAACCATGTTAGAAAGTAAGAGAAAACTGAAGGACACCGAGGTCGCAATAACCATGTTAGAAAGTAAGAGAAAACTGAAGGACACCGAGGTCGCAATAACCATGTTAGAAAGTAAGAGAAAACTGAAGGACACCGAGGTCGCAATAACCATGTTACAAAGTAAGAGAAAACTGAAGGACACCGAGGTCGCAATAACCATGTTACAAAGTAAGAGAAAACTGAAGAACACCGAGGTCGCAATAACCATGTTACAAAGTAAGAGAAAACTGAAGGACACCGAGGTCGCAATAACCATGTTACAAAGTAAGAGAAAACTGAAGGACACCGAGGTCGCAATAACCATGTTACAAAGTAAGAGAAAAATGAAGAACACCGAGGTCGCAATAACCATGTTACAAAGTAAGAGAAAACTGAAGAACACCGAGGTCGCAATAACCATGTTACAAAGTAAGAGAAAACTGAAGGACACCGAGGTCGCAATAACCATGTTACAAAGTAAGAGAAAACTGAAGAACACCGAGGTCGCAATAACCATGTTGCAAAGTAAGAGAAAACTGAAGAACACCGAGGTCGCAATAACCATGTTACAAAGTAAGAGAAAACTGAAGGACACCGAGGTCGCAATAACCATGTTACAAAGTAAGAGAAAACTGAAGGACACCGAGGTCGCAATAACCATGTTACAAAGTAAGAGATAACTGAAGGACACCGAGGTCGCAATAACCATGTTACAAAGTAAGAGAAAACTGAAGGACACCGAGGTCGCAATAACCATGTTAGAAAATATGAGAAAACTGAAGGACACCGAGGTCGCAATAACCATGTTAGAAAGTATGAGAAAACTGAAGGACATCGAGGTCAAAATAACCATGTTAGAAAGTTAAAGTTTCTTTTCTTTAATCACACTACACAAAATGTTTGTTTTGTTTAACAACACCACTAGAGGACATTGATTAATTAATCATTAGCTATTGGATGTCAAACATTTGGTAATTCAGAGGAAACCGGCTACATTTTTAAAAATATGAAAAATGCTATTTTTAGTACTACAAACACCAGGATGATCAGAAACTCTTCGGTTCTATGGAAATAGATCATCTAAACAATAAAATATAAGTAATGTTTGATTTCAGTGATCATAAACGTCTCTAAATAGTATAAAATATGCTGTAGTGTTTAAAAACTAGGGTCTGTCCCTTTAAATCTCTATTGTAGGACCTAAACATTAGTTTGAGAAATCAAGGTTGTTTTAGTTTTCATTGCTAGTTTGTATAGCAATTGTAGGACCTAAACATTAGTTTGAGAAATCAAGGTTGTTTTAGTTTTCAAAGTTTGAGGTTTCATTACTAGTTTGTATAGCAATTGTAGGACCTAAACATTAGTTTGAGAAATCAAGGTTGTTTTAGTTTTCATTACTAGTTTGTATATCTATTGTAAGACCTAAACATTAGTTTGAGAAATCAAGGTTGTTTTAGTTTTCATTACTAGTTTGTATATCAATTGTAGGACCTAAACATTAGTTTGAGAAATCAAGGTTGTTTTAGTTTTCAAAGTTTGAGGTTTCATTACTAGTTTGTATAGCAATTGTAGGACCTAAACATTAGTTTGAGAAATCAAGGTTGTTTTAGTTTTCATTACTAGTTTGTATATCTATTGTAAGACCTAAACATTAGTTTGAGAAATCAAGGTTGTTTTAGTTTTCATTACTAGTTTGTATAGCAATTGTAAGACCTAAACATTAGTTTGAGAAATCAAGGTTGTTTTAGTTTTCATTACTAGTTTGTATAGCAATTGTAGGACCTAAACATTAGTTTGAGAAATCAAGGTTGTTTTAGTTTTCATTACTAGTTTGTATAGCAATTGTAGGACCTAAACATTAGTTTGAGAAATCAAGGTTGTTTTAGTTTTCAAAGTTTGAGGTTTCATTACTAGTTTGTATAGCAATTGTAGGACCTAAACATTAGTTTGAGAAATCAAGGTTGTTTTAGTTTTCATTACTAGTTTGTATAGCAATTGTAGGACCTAAACATTAGTTTGAGAAATCAAGGTTGTTTTAGTTTTCATTACTAGTTTGTATATCTATTGTAGGACCTAAACATTAGTTTGAGAAATCAAGGTTGTTTTAGTTTTCAAAGTTTGAGGTTTCATTACAAGTTTGTATAGCAATTCAGTTTGAAAGGTCAAAGTTTATGAGAGATCAAAGTTTTTGAGAGATTGAAGTTTAAAATATTGAAGTTTGACTGTATATGTGGAAACCTGCTATATCTTTCCATTAGGAGTAAGGAATTTTGTATATACACTTTCCCACAGACTGGACAGCACATACCACCACCTTTGAGGGGGTATGATATATTCTAAACATATGAACTGAACACAACTGACTGGGCTAAATCCTGCCCTGTCCCCCATCCCCAACGCCATCCCCATCCCCAACCCCAACCCCATCCCCAACCCCATCCCCAACCCCATCCCCATCCCCAACCCCATCCCCACCCATCCAGGGAAAAGAAAGTGAGTGGTCTACCACTGAACTATACATCATATTTTTGAATAAATAAAAGTAGACAAAGTTAACTTGACAAACCTGTAAATCTAACAACTCTTGGTCGACATTGTTAATAGCACGGTCAAGGTCAGAAGTGGAGGGGTTAAATTTTCCCATTCCGAACGGATCGTCGCTTGAAGAGGCTCCTGCAGCAGCAAAGGGGTTAAAAGATGCAGCTAAAAATGAAAAATAATACAATGTGAATACAAATACTCATGAAAAGAAACCTGGTCTTCAAAACGATGAAAAGTACTGTGACAATTGTTTTGATAATAATTACTATTGTATTGATACTAGTCACTATTGTATTGATACTAGTCACTATTGCAGTGATACAAGTCACTATTGCAGTGATACTAGTCACTATTGCAGTGATACTAGTCACTATTGTAGTGATACTAGTCACTATTGCAGTGATACTAGTCACTATTGCAGTGATACTAGTCACTATTGCAGTGATACTAGTCACTATTGCAGTGATACTAGTCACTATTGCAGTGATACTAGTCACTACTGCAGTGATACTAGTCACTATTGTATTGATACTAGTCACTATTACAGTGATACTAGTCACTATTGTTTTGATACTAGTCACTATTGTAGTGATACTAGTCACTATTGTAGTGATACTAGTCACTATTGTAGTGATACTAGTCACTATTGTAGTGATACTAGTCACTATTGCAGTGATACTAGTCACTATTGCAGTGATACTAGTCACTATTGCAGTGATACTAGTCACTATTGTAGTGATACTGGTCACTATTGTAGTGATACTGGTCACTATTGTAGTGATACTGGTCACTATTGTAGTGATACTGGTCACTATTGTAGTGATACTAGTCACTATTGTAGTGATACTAGTCACTATTGCAGTGATACTAGTCACTATTGCAGTGATACTAGTCACTATTGTATTGATACTAGTCACTATTACAGTGATACTAGTCACTATTGTTTTGATACTAGTCACTATTGTAGTGATACTAGTCACTATTGTAGTGATACTAGTCACTATTGTTTTGATACTAGTCACTACTGCAGTGATACAAGTCACTATTGCAGTGATACTAGTCACTATTGCAGTGATACTAGTCACTATTGTAGTGATACTGGTCACTATTGTAGTGATACTGGTCACTATTGTAGTGATACTGGTCACTATTGTAGTGATACTGGTCACTATTGTAGTGATACTGGTCACTATTGTATTGATACTGGTCACTATTGTAGTGATACTGGTCACTATTGTAGTGACACTAGTCACTATTGCAGTGATACTAGTCACTATTGTAGTGATACTAGTCACTATTGTAGTGATACTGGTCACTATTGCAGTGATACTAGTCACTACTGTTTTGATACAAGTCACTATTGTAGTGATACTGGTCACTATTGTAGTGATACTAGTCACTATTGTATTAATACTAGTCACTATTGTAGTGATACTGGTCATTATTGTATTGATACTAGTCACTATTGCAGTAATACTAGTCACTATTGTATTGATACTAGTCACTATTGTATTGATACAAGTCACTATTGTACTGATACTAGTCACTATTGCAGTAATACAAGTCACTATTGCAGTGATACTAGTCACTATTGTATTGATACTAGTCACTATTGTATTGATACAAGTCACTATTGTACTGATACTAGTCACTATTGTAGTGATACTAGTCACTATTGTAGTGATACAAGTCACTATTGCAGTAATACAAGTCACTATTGCAGTGATACAAGTCACTATTGCAGTGATAATGGTCACTATTGTAGTGATACTGGTCACTATTGCAGTGATACTGGTCACTATTGTAGTGATACTGGTCACTATTGTAGTGATACAAGTCACTATTGCAGTAATACAAGTCACTATTGCAGTGATACTGGGCACTATTGTAGTGATACAAGTCACTATTGCAGTGATACAAGTCACTATTGCAGTGATACTGGTCACTATTGTAGTGATACTGGTCACTATTGCAGTGATACTAGTCACTATTGTAGTGATACTAGTCACTATTGTATTGATACTAGTCACTATTGCAGTAATACTAGTCACTACTGTACTGATACTAGTCACTATTGTATTAATACAAGTCACTATTGTACTGATACTAGTCACTATTATAGTGATACTAGTCACTATTGTAGTGATACTAGTCACTATTGTTTTGATACTAGTCACTATTGCAGTGATACTAGTCACTATTGCAGTGGTACTGGTCACTATTGTAGTGATACTGGTCACTATTGTAGTGATAGTGGTCACTATTGCAGTGATACTGGTCACTATTGCAGTGATACTAGTCACTATTGCAGTGATACTAGTCACTATTGTATTGATACTAGTCACTATTGCAGTAATACTAGTGACTATTGTATTGATACTAGTCACTATTGTATTGATACTAGTCACTATTGTACTGATACTAGTCACTATTGCAGTGATACTAGTCACTATTGTAGTGATACTAGTCACTATTGTATTGATACTAGTCACTATTGCAGTGATACTAGTCACTATTGTGATAATAATCACTATTGTAGTGATACTAGTCACTATTGTAGTGATACTTGTCACTATTGCAGTGATACTAGTCACTATTGTGATACTAGTCACTATTGCAGTGATACTAGTCACTATTGTGATAATAATCACTATTGTAGTGATACTAGTCACTATTGTAGTGATACTAGTCACTACTGCAGTGATACTAGTCACCATTGTAGTGATACAAGTCACTATTGTAGTGATACTAGTCACCATTGTAGTGATACAAGTAACTATTGCAGTGATACAAGTCACTACTGCAGTGATACTAGTCACTATTGTAGTGATCCTAGTCACTATTGTAGTGATACTGGTCACTATTGCAGTGATACTAGTCACTACTGTGATAATAATCACTATTGTAGTGATACTAGTCACTATTGTAGTGATACTAGTCACTATTGTAGTGATACTAGTCACTATTGCAGTGATACTAGTCACTATTGTGATAATAATCACTATTGTAGTGATACTAGTCACTATTGTTTTGATACTAGTCACTATTGTAGTGATACTAGTCACTATTGTTTTGATACTAGTCACTATTGCAGTGATACTAGTCACTATTGCAGTGATACTAGTCACTATTGTAGTGATACTAGTCACTATTGTTTTAATACTAGTCACTATTGTTTTGATACTAGTCACTATTGTAGTGATACTGGTCATTATTGTATTGATACTAGTCACTATTGCAGTGATACAAGTCACTATTGCAGTAATACTAGTCACTATTGTAGTGATACTAGTCACTATTGTGATACTAGTCACTATTGTAGTGATACTAGTCACTATTGTGGTGATACTAGTCACTATTGCAGTGATACTAGTCACTATTGCAGTGATACTAGTCACTATTGTAGTGATAATAGTCACTACTGTAGTGATTACAAATGCACCACGAAGGAAACCTATATAGTTATTACTCCAGCCATCATTTATAACAGCAAAAATAGATTTAAATTTTCAAATGATATACATTATAATTATGTTATGAATTGGGGGTTTCCATACTGTTCTGAGATCCATTTAACAGCATGGAAAATACACTGCTATGTTATCAATTATATGCACATCCCAATAAAACAAACAGCACATACATTTGTACTACATCATATGATGTACCAAGGTTCATGCCAGTCACTTTGTCCCTTTGTTTTGACTTCAGACCCAAAGAAATAACATATTCAACGGTAATGTTTTGACATGATAATTGATACATTTGATGAAAGGTACTTTTAATTTCTTTCATTTTGTCTAAAATTATGAAAAATAAAACATACTGACCTGTAAACAGCATTCTCTGCACAATATAGAATTTTGACAGGGGTCAAGGTAAGTAGACCGGTTTTTACTTTAATGTGGCCATTGTAATAATATATCTAATTCTGTATTTGAATGACATCAGTTTTCCAATGACATCGCTTTGCATCTCTTTACAATAACAATAAACTGGGAACTTGATGTTTTCGTTTTCAGAACACTGGGAAATTCCAAGCAAAATTGCTATTGAAATGGTTTTGTTTTAATAATGCACATACCACTGAGAAGTAACAGTTATGGAGACAATCTTTAGTCTGTTTAAATGGTAATTTAACCCTTTCAGTGTCTCAGACTCTTGTTTCACTCTGTTGTAACTTTATCCCCATGTGTTACAGGTTTGTAGATTACCCAAACTTAGTGTCTATTTTCAGTTTAAAACTAGGGTTCGGTTTAGAAGTAGGGTCTGGTTTAGAAGTAGGGTCTGGTTTAGAAGTAGGGTTCGGTTTAGAAGTAGGGTCTGGTTTAGAAGTAGGGTTCGGTTTAGAAGTCGGGTCTGGTTTAGAAGTAGGGTCCGGTTTAGAAGTAGGCTCCGGTTTAGAAGTAGGGTCCGGTTTAGAAGTAGGGTATGGTTTAGAAGTAGGGTCTGGTTTAGAAGTAGGGTATGGTTTAGAAGTAGGGTCTGGTTTAGAAGTAGGGTCTGGTTTAGAAGTAGGGTATGGTTTAGAAGTAGGGTCCGGTTTAGAAGTAGGGTATGGTTTAGAAGTAGGGTCTGGTTTAGAAGTAAGGTCCGGTTTAGAAGTAGGGTCCAGTTTAGAAGTAGGGTCTGGTTTAGAAGTAGGGTCTGCGACTTCACAATTCTCACCTGCTTGCGGCTGCTGACTAGCTGGTGATGTTGTGATCTGTTGTCCCACACGATTTCCAGGCATCAGCACCCCACGAGATTTACTGGATGGTGGAGGCGGTGATACTAGAGAAAAACCCCACAGCTGTCACAACAACATGCAGTCAACATACAGTCAAAGATTGTTACTTTGATTTCAAAAACCCAACTCAACCAAACAGATGAAGATAACCGTAGCTTGGGGGAGTTGTCTGTAAAACTAAAGCCTGGACTAACAAGGTCAAGGTAACAACATCTGACTGTAATTAAATCAATAAACAGAAAACAGATGTCAGTAAACAAAAACTACAAAAACCAACTACAAAAACCAACAACAAAATCAACTACCTGTAGGCATGCATGGTTAGTTAGGTAGTTTTCACTCTGTTTCAACTATTGTATGCACACAGTATACAAACCAGCTATAAAGTCAGCTAGGCATGAATGGTTAGCTATAGGTGGTTTCCAGTCTGTTTTACTGACTGTGTGCATAGCTAGGTGGTTTCCGGTCTGTTTTACTGACTGTGTGCATAGCTAGGTGGTCCCCGGTCTGTTTTACTGACTGTGTGCATAGCTAGGTGGTCCCCGGTCTGTCTTACTGACTGTGTTCATAGCTAGGTGGTCCCCGGTCTGTCCTACTGACTGTGTGCATAGCTAGGTGGTCCCCGGTCTGTCCTACTGACTGTGTGCATAGCTAGGTGGTCCCCGGTCTGTCCTACTGACTGTGTGCACAGCTAGGAGGTCCCCGGTCTGTCTTACTGACTGTGTGCACAGCTAGGTGGTCCCCGGTCTGTCCTACTGACTGTGTGCACAGCTAGGTGGTCCCCGGTCTGTCTTACTGACTGTGTGCACAGCTAGGTGGTCCCCGGTCTGTCTTACTGACTGTGTGCACAGCTAGGTGGTCCCCAGTCTGTCTTACTGACTGTGTGCATAGCTAGGTGGTCCCCAGTCTGTCTTACTGACTGTGTGCACAGCTAGGTGGTTCCCAGTCTGTCTACTGACTGTGTGCACAGCTAGGTGGTCCCCAGTCTGTGTGCATAGCTAGGTGGTCCCCAGTCTGTCTTACTGACTGTGTGCACAGCTAGGTGGTTCCCAGTCTGTCTTACTGACTGTGTGCACAGCTAGGTGGTTCCCAGTCTGTCTTACTGACTGTGTGCACAGCTAGGTGGTCCCCAGTCTGTCTTACTGACTGTGTGCACAGCTAGGTGGTCCCCAGTCTGTCTTACTGACTGTGTGCACAGCTAGGTGGTCCCCAGTCTGTCTTACTGACTGTGTGCACAGCTAGGTGGTCCCCAGTCTGTCTTACTGACTGTGTGCACAGCTAGGTGGTTCCCAGTCTGTCTTACTGACTGTGTGCACAGCTAGGTGGTTCCCGGTCTGTCCTACTGACTGTGTGCACAGCTAGGTGGTCCCCGGTCTGTCTTACTGACTGTGTGCACAGCTAGGTGGTCCCCGGTCTGTCTTACTGACTGTGTGCACAGCTAGGTGGTCCCCAGTCTGTCTTACTGACTGTGTGCATAGCTAGGTGGTCCCCAGTCTGTCTTACTGACTGTGTGCACAGCTAGGTGGTTCCCAGTCTGTCTACTGACTGTGTGCACAGCTAGGTGGTCCCCAGTCTGTGTGCATAGCTAGGTGGTCCCCAGTCTGTCTTACTGACTGTGTGCACAGCTAGGTGGTTCCCAGTCTGTCTTACTGACTGTGTGCACAGCTAGGTGGTTCCCAGTCTGTCTTACTGACTGTGTGCACAGCTAGGTGGTTCCCAGTCTGTCTTACTGACTGTGTGCACAGCTAGGTGGTTCCCAGTCTGTCTTACTGACTGTGTGCACAGCTAGGTGGTCCCCAGTCTGTCTTACTGACTGTGTGCACAGCTAGGTGGTCCCCAGTCTGTCTTACTGACTGTGTGCACAGCTAGGTGGTTCCCAGTCTGTCTTACTGACTGTGTGCACAGCTAGGTGGTTCCCAGTCTGTCTTACTGACTGTGTGCACAGCTAGGTGGTTCCCAGTCTGTCTTACTGACTGTGTGCACAGCTAGGTGGTTCCCAGTCTGTCTTACTGACTGTGTGCACAGCTAGGTGGTTCCCAGTCTGTCTTACTGACTGTGTGCACAGCTAGGTGGTCCCCAGTCTGTCTTACTGACTGTGTGCACAGCTAGGTGGTCCCCAGTCTGTCTTACTGACTGTGTGCACAGCTAGGTGGTTCCCAGTCTGTCTACTGACTGTGTGCACAGCTAGGTGGTCCCCAGTCTGTGTGCATAGCTAGGTGGTCCCCAGTCTGTCTTACTGACTGTGTGCACAGCTAGGTGGTTCCCAGTCTGTCTTACTGACTGTGTGCACAGCTAGGTGGTTCCCAGTCTGTCTTACTGACTGTGTGCACAGCTAGGTGGTTCCCAGTCTGTCTTACTGACTGTGTGCACAGCTAGGTGGTTCCCAGTCTGTCTTACTGACTGTGTGCACAGCTAGGTGGTCCCCAGTCTGTCTTACTGACTGTGTGCACAGCTAGGTGGTTCCCAGTCTGTCTTACTGACTGTGTGCACAGCTAGGTGGTTCCCAGTCTGTCTTACTGACTGTGTGCACAGCTAGGTGGTCCCCGGTCTGTCCTACTGACTGTGTGCACAGCTAGGTGGTCCCCGGTCTGTCTTACTGACTGTGTGCACAGCTAGGTGGTTCCCAGTCTGTCTTACTGACTGTGTGCACAGCTAGGTGGTTCCCAGTCTGTCTTACTGACTGTGTGCATAGCTAGGTGGTCCCCAGTCTGTCTTACTGACTGTGTGCACAGCTAGGTGGTTCCCAGTCTGTCTACTGACTGTGTGCACAGCTAGGTGGAGTCTGTGTGCACAGCTAGGTGGTTCCCAGTCTGTCTTACTGACTGTGTGCACAGCTAGGTGGTTCCCAGTCTGTCTTACTGACTGTGTGCACAGCTAGGTGGTTCCCAGTCTGTCTTACTGACTGTGTGCACAGCTAGGTGGTTCCCAGTCTGTCTTACTGACTGTGTGCACAGCTAGGTGGTCCCCAGTCTGTCTTACTGACTGTGTGCACAGCTAGGTGGTCCCCAGTCTGTCTTACTGACTGTGTGCACAGCTAGGTGGTCCCCAGTCTGTCTTACTGACTGTGTGCACAGCTAGGTGGTTCCCAGTCTGTCTTACTGACTGTGTGCACAGCTAGGTGGTTCCCAGTCTGTCTTACTGACTGTGTGCACAGCTAGGTGGTTCCCAGTCTGTCTTACTGACTGTGTGCATAGCTAGGTGGTTCCCAGTCTGTTTTACTGACTGTGTGCACAGCTAGGTGGTTCCCAGTCTGTCTACTGACTGTGTGCACAGCTAGGTGGTCCCCAGTCTGTCTTACTGACTGTGTGCATAGCTAGGTGGTTCCCAGTCTGTCTTACTGACTGTGTGCATAGCTAGGTGGTTCCCAGTCTGTCTTACTGACTGTGTGCACAGCTAGGTGGTTCCCAGTCTGTCTTACTGACTGTGTGCATAGCTAGGTGGTTCCCAGTCTGTTTTACTGACTGTATGCATACAGTGCATAAACCAGCTACATGTATAAAGTCAGCTATTCACGAGCATAGGAAGGTGTCAAAATGTGTGTGGGAGGTGGGGGTGGGGGTGGGTGGCACACACACACACACATATATATATATATATATATATATATATATATATATATATATACACACATACACATGTATATATATACACACATACACATGTATATATATACACACATACACATGTATAAACATAAAAAAACATTGCTGCTGCTACACAGTGAGGGGCACATGGCACCACTGCCTCTTCCCCACACACGCTTCCTACGCCAACGCTATTTGTATTTGCTCTATAAAATATCATAGTGGTCTCATCACAGTTCCATTATTGATCCTTGAAATTAAATTCAGCCATTTTTCTGATGACAGCCATTTGTATATCTCACTTACGTATTGGTGTGGCTTCTGAAGTTTGGCTGCGTATTCTGTCCGCAGTTCCGTTTGTCTGTGGCTCCTCCTCATCAAAGATCAGATTCTCCAGGCGGCGGCCCACAAGCGACGTCTGTCTCTGTGGCTGAAAGTGAACCTTATATTCAGACACTTGGTCTGTCTCTGTGGCTGAAAGTGAACCTTATATTCAGACACTTGGTCTGTCTCTGTGGCTGAAAGTGAACCTTATATTCAGACACTTGGTCTGTCTCTGTGGCTGAAAGTGAACCTTATATTCAGACACTTGGTCTGTCTCTGTGGCTGAAAGTGAACCTTATATTCAGACACTTGGTCTGTCTCTGTGGCTGAAAGTGAACCTTATATTCAGACACTTGGTCTTGGAGGAGAAACCTGCTACCTTCTTCCATTAGTAGCAAGGGATCTTTTATATACACCATCCCACACACAGGATATTACATACCACGGCCTTTGAAATACCTGGTTGGAATGACTAATAGCCCAACGTGCCCACTGATGGGGATCGATCCTAGACTGACTGCTAGCGGGTACTTTACCACTGGACTACGTCCCGCCCCCAGATGTATTAATGAAATGTTATGTAGAATATGATGGTGGTAGGTAGCCCAGAGGTCAAGTGTTTTCTTGATGCACGGTCGGTGTAGGATCGATCCCTGTCAGTGGGCCCATTGGGCTATTTCCCGCCCCCCGGATGTATTAATGAAATATTATGTAGAATATGATGGTGGGACGTAGCCCAGAGGTCAAGTGTTTTCTTGATGCGCGGTCGGTGTAGGATCGATCCCTGTCAGTGGGCCCATTGGGCTATTTCCCACCCCCGGATGTATTAATGAAATGTTATGTAGAATATGATGGTGGGACGTAGCCCAGAGGTCAAGTGTTTTCTTGATGCGCGGTCGGTGAAGGATCGATCCCTGTCAGTGGGCCCATTGGGCTATTTCCCGCCCCCGGATGTATTAATGAAATGTTATGTAGAATATGATGGTGGGACGTAGCCCAGAGGTCAAGTGTTTTCTTGATGCGCGGTCGGTGAAGGATCGATCCCTGTCAGTGGGCCCATTGGGCTATTTCCCGTCCCCGGATGTATTAATGAAATGTTATGTAGAATATGATGGTGGGACGTAGCCCAGAGGTCAAGTGTTTTCTTGATGCACGGTCGGTGTAGGATCGATCCCTGTCGATGGGCCCATTGGGCTATTTCTCATTCCAGCCAGTGGACCACAACTGGTATATGAAAGGCTGTGGTATGTACTATTCTGTCTGTGGGATGGTGCATATAAAAGATCCCTTGCTACTAATGGAGCAATGCCGGGGGTTTCCTCTCTAGATTATGTCAGAATTAGCAAGGGTTTGACATCTAGTACCTGATGATTAATAAATTAATCTGCTCTAGTGGTGTCGAAAACAAACTTTAACTTGTTAGTCTTACACAGTTTTGGCACTAATTTAGAGACTGATAATTGTCTTCCTATCACCCATTCCCCTCCAAAACAATAAAATATGATAAATATTATGAGCAAAAAATCCCATAATTTAGACGCTCTGTTCCTTTGTATTTATTATACTGACTACACTCCAAAACAATAATATCTTGTGATAGAATTAATGTTATGAGTAAAACATACAGAACCCCCCCCCAAAACAAAAACAAAAAACAACAACAACAACAACCCCAAACCCAAACAACAACAAACAAAACAAAACAAAACAACATTAACAACAGCATACAATGACAAATAAAACAAAAAAACAACAAAAACTCAACAACACAAAAACAACCAACAAAATAAAACAACAACAACAACACAACACAAAAACAAACTAAAAACCACTAATCAACAATTAACTATTGGTTATTATTTTTATTATTGTTGTTATTATTATTATTATTATTATTATTATTATTGTTATTATTTTAAATATTAGTTTCTTAAGGGGCAGATGGGAGATTTTGCCAGGGTGGGGTAAAATGGCTACCAGGTACAAGATCATATTTATACAACAGTGTTCTTGAGAAACTTTTAGCAGATTCACCAACTAAATGGGAGCTGGACGCAGCTCAGTGATACAGTGCTTGCTTGATACACAGTCGGTCTGGGATCGATCCCCGTCGGTGGGCCCATTGGGCTATTTCTCGTTACAGCCAGTGCATCACGGCTGGTATATCAAAGGCCGTGGTATGTGCTATCTTGTCTGTGGGATGGTGCATATAAAAGATACCATGCTGCTAATCAAAAAGAATAGCCCATAAAGTGGCGACAGCGGGGTTCTCTCTCAATATATGTGTGGTCCTTAACCATATGTCTGATGCCACCCCACAGACATGATAGTACATACACAATGTACCATATCCTTTGTTACACCAGTTGTAAAGCACTGGCTACAACGAAAAATAGCCTAATGGGCCCACCAACGGGAATTGATCCTAGATCGATAGCACATCAGGCGAGCGCTGTACCACTGGACTACGCCCCCTCCCCCCCCCACACCTTCCCCCATTTTCATGAAAGTCAACCTTGATCTGTAACAGTACACGGTAAACAGATACACAAAATTCCACCTCCATATCTTGAGGCACTGTGAAAACAAACATCTGAAATTTCTTCTTTTTTGTATCTCCCAAGTTCAAGGTACATGATAAAGCTATATAAACTTTGTTTTGTTTAACGACACCACTAGAGCACATTGATTTATTAATCATCGGCGATTTGATGTCAAACATTTGGTCTTTTTTCTTACATAGTCTTAGAGAAGAAACCTGCTACATTTTTCCATTAGTAGCAAGAGATCTTTTATATGCACTATCCCACAGACAGGATAACACATACCACGGTATTTGATATACCAGTCGTAGTACACTGACTGGAACAAGAGATAACACAATGGGCTACCGACGGGGATCATTCCGAGACCGACCACGCATCAAGCGAGCGCTTTACCACTGGGCAATGTCAGACAGACAGACAGACAGACAGACAGAAAGACAGAGACAAAATCTATAGTCGCCTCCGGTTGGACCAGATGGTGAGTAATGAAAATAAGACCACATGCGTTCAAGTGTGCAGTGCATCCCCAGATAGTTTACACTAGAAAGGGGAGCTAGTTTGAAAATTGTATTTCTGTTTGCCTTTAAAAAGTTGAAAATCTTTTTATAGCTTGTGTATTCATTAAAGACTGTTTTTAAAATCCTTTCCAATCACTTAGTGTACATGCTCGAGACGACCGTTTGTGTTGAGACTGTTTTTAAAATCCTTTCCAATCTCTTAGTGTACATGCTTGACACGACCGTTTGTGTTGAGATTGAACAGCATTGGAATGAACAACATTTCATTTCAACTTATTTTCGTGCTTATATCCAATTAAGGTTCAAGCAAGCTGTCCTGGGCAGACACCTCAGCTATCTGAGCTATTTCTCTTTCCATTCAGTGCACCATAACTGGTATATCAAATACCGTGGTGTCTGCTATTCTATCTGTGGGATGGTGCATATAAACGATCCCTTGCTACTAATGGAAAAATGTAGTGGGTTTCCTCTCTATAACTGTGTCTAAATGACCAAATGTTTGACATCCAATAGCCGATGGTTAATAAATGAATGTGCTCTAGTGGTGTCGTTAAACAAAATAAACTTCTTCATTTCAAAGCCTGTCAATTCTGGGACACTGGTTAAAGACCGAACAACACTTAACAACTACGCTAAATTACTCTCCTACCTTTAATTACTGTTACATTTCCCCCACATTTTGTCCAGACACAAACTGTAAAAAACCCATTACACTGACAGAGATTCGACATGTACTAGAATGTAGCCATGTTACCTATGTCGACTTCACTGAGATCTCCTAGGACAAAAAGCATGTAATTTTTCACAGTCTGCCATTTTGCTTTATTATGGAATACTCTTCAAGAGGGGTGAATGCCTCCGAAGAACATGACATAATTAGTATGACATCATGATGATGACTGCCTATACCATAACATATGGCATGACATTATAAGATTACATCACATCCTTCCACCCCTCTTGCAGAGTATTCCATAAACAAGCAAAATGGCAGCCTTCATGTTTTTTGTCCTAGAAGATTTCAGTGAAATCGATATAGGTGACATGGTTACCATATAGTATTTGGAATCTGTGTCATTGCAATGGTTTTATCACAATTTCTGTCTTGACAAAATGTTGTCAAAATCTAAAAAATAATTAAAAGTAGGAGAGTAATTTATCGTTGTTAACAATGTGGTTCAGACTTTAGCATGGGTTAGAAGTATGGGTGAATACATAGGTTTGTGAAAGCATACACAGGAACAACAACAACAACAACAACAACAGCAGCTACCCAACTACCACGCGGATACCTGTGAGTTTGAGTTTTGTACATCATCATCATCAGTCGAGCTTTCACACAGGTTCAGTGTTACCACGGTGAGGTCAGAAATCTGCGGAGAGACAAACAAGTGCAAAGACATGCACTAAACACAAGCTGGGACCGCAAGCATGACCAGGCTCTCACTTTATAAACATAACTGGATGTTTAATTTTTATTAAATAAGATTTTAATTTTCACTTCCAAAATATGAAATAAGTTTCACGTTTTGACTAAGTTTAAAATACATTTGTATTCAAAGTGAGAATTTTAATTTTATAAATGAAAAATAGAATCATTCCCAAAAGCAGTGCAACAAGATGAGACATGAGACCCTGACATGTCACATGACAACAAATTAGGCTGATCTTTAAAACATATTACTTTATTGTAACCCAAATCATATATTTATTTAATCTATAATCATCATTATCATCATCATCATCATCATCCATCATCTTGGTTATTCAGTTCATCATCATCTTGATTATTATCATCATCATCATCATCACCACCATCATCTTGGTTATTCAGTTCATCATCATCTTGATTATTATCATCATCATCATCATCACCACCATCATCTTGGTTATTCAGTTCATCATCATCATCATCATCACCACCATCATCTTGTTATTCAGTTATCATCATCTTGATTATTATCATCATCATCATCATCATCATCTTGGTTATTCAGTTCATCATCATCTTGATCATCATCATCATCATCATCTTGGTTATTCAGTTCATCATCATCTTGATTATTATCATCATCAATATCACCTTGATTCAATCTGATTAAAATTAGCTCTACTGGTCTACCAGTAGATCTAACAGCATTGCGTGGACTCCCATGTCCAGGTGACATTTTATCTATAAATAACAATTTAAATATCGACCAATTACACTTTGCCTTTTATAGCATTATTCGGGAGCATACAAATTCTAAAAATATCAAGCGAGACTATTTATGCAATAGGCGAACTTGTTGGTTTATTTCAACATTAAAAAACAGGGGGAAAAATGCAGTAATAAACTCTGGATTGTATACTAGTATAAGCAGATTTTATGGCTATACCATCACAGTTGTTTTTTTCGTCTTGAAAACATTTTTATATAAAATTTTATATTGAAATTAGTTTCTGGCATACTTAGTAATTCACCCAAATCATTTCGTATACCCTCGGCATAATCCCGAATGTTTTCAAATTCTATTCAAATCACTGGCATGATTTTGTAAGTAAGGTTTTGATTGGTCGAATGAAAGGTAAACTGGACATGAGCTCCAACGGGGTGCTGTTAGATCCACAGGTAATAGTAATTAACCAGTGGAGCTAATTTTAATTAGATTGCACCTTGATTAATATTATCATCATCATTATTTTCAATTCCATATCCTTCTTTGTATAGAATTTTTTTTTACCAATAAGCCTGTTGGCAAACTATTGTTTGGGTTACAATAAATATTGTTTATGGATAGCCGAGGAGAGGGGTAGTGTGCAGACATACAATGGAAGCTAGCATTTCAAAATGGTATGGTCCGAATTAAAATAAGTGCAACAGAGGTTCTGGGCAGGTTGAGGAATGAGGACGTGGACTATAAGTTTGCAGACGAGGATGCTGGAAGTATTTGACAAGGCTGTGTTATTTCTGAACCACTCAAACATTCAGGCTCCTCCATATATTACAGCAATACATGTACGATCACACAAAACTGCTGAAAATACTAGAAACCTCATACACAAAATATATCATTATTTTAATATTATATTTTAAAAGAAATATTCAGTAGTAATAAACATCACAGATGAAAAGTAGGAAAATGTGACTCCCCAGCATCCCTAAAAAAGTCAGTAGTCGAAGTGAAAAAACCCCACTATAAAATATTTAATATTAACACATTTCAAAATCTATTCAAACTGTCTATTAAGATTTTTTCTTTACAATATTCATAAAACAAGTTGTCTTTTTGTTATTCTATACATTATATGTAAAGTGGAATTTAAAAGCTCATAGCTTATACTATAGAGATTATTATACGAGCTTGTGTGTCATACTGATTTTACAATACAAAAATCCTGACACAAGTTCCGTAAAATTGGTATATATAGCCTTGTATTGTTCAACATCAGACATTATAAGTTGTAGAAGCATCACGAGGGGTATATGGCTTTTTATGTACCCTCTGTGTGTTCTTTTACCCCGAGCCGAAGGCGAGGGGGTAAAAGAGCACACAGAGGGTACATAAAAAGCCATATACCTCGAGAGATGCTTCTACAACGAATTTATCTTGCCGACATGTTAAACCATATAGCCAAATAATCAAAATAACGCCAGACAATAACTGTTAACATTTATTAACGGAGCCCTACCACGCGGACGCGAACGAAACCACTTGCCAGTGACGAAAAATAGTTCCATCGATAAACTAGTTTTTAACTTCAAATGTTTGTAATACGAAATTGTCTGAAACAGATATTAATAATTAAAAAAAACTGTATTTATTTATAATCTAATTATTGCTTTAGCATTAACTGGGGTGGCTGGAAACTGTTGGAAATTACAGACGGGGTATAAGAGAATTTGGCTCCGCCCACAGGGGTATAAGGGATTTGTCTAACGGCAAACAACCAATGAGATTAAAGAATTTTACATGAAGGCGAGATAAACCTGATTGTTAACCTTGTATTGTTCAACATTAGACATACCTGATTGTTAGCCTTGTATTGTTCAACATCAGACATACCTGATTGTTAGCCTTGTATTGTTCAACATCAGACATACCTGATTGTTAGCCTTGTATTGTTCAACATCAGACATACCTGATTGTTAGCCTTGTATTCAACATCAGACATACCTGATTGTTAGCCTTGTATTGTTCAACATCAGACATACCTGATTGTTAGCCTTGTCTTCAACATCAGACATACCTGATTGTTAGCCTTGTATTCAACATCAGACATACCTGATTGTTAGCCTTGTATTGTTCAACATCAGACATACCTGATTGTTAGCCTTGTATTGTTCAACATCAGACATACCTGATTGTTAGCCTTATATTCAACATCAGACATACCTGATTGTTAGCCTTGTATTGTTCAACATCAGACATACCTGATTGTTAGCCTTGTATTGTTCAACATCAGACATACCTGATTGTTAGCCTTGTATTTTTCAACATCAGACATACCTGATTGTTAGCCTTGTATTCAACATCAGACATACCTGATTGTTAGCCTTGTATTCAACATCAGACATACCTGATTGTTAGCCTTGTATTGTTCAACATCAGACATACCTGATTGTTAGCCTTGTATTCAACATCAGACATACCTGATTGTTAGCCTTGTATTGTTCAACATCAGACATACCTGATTGTTAGCCTTGTATTGTTCAACATCAGACATACCTGATTGTTAGCCTTGTATTCAACATCAGACATACCTGATTGTTAGCCTTGTATTCAACATCAGACATACCTGATTGTTAGCCTTGTATTGTTCAACATCAGACATACCTGATTGTTAGCCTTGTATTCAACATCAGACATACCTGATTGTTAGCCTTGTATTGTTCAACATCAGACATACCTGATTGTTAGCCTTGTATTCAACATCAGACATACCTGATTGTTAGCCTTGTATTGTTCAACATCAGACATACCTGATTGTTAGCCTTGTATTCAACATCAGACATACCTGATTGTTAGCCTTGTATTGTTCAACATCAGACATACCTGATTGTTAGCCTTGTATTGTTCAACATCAGACATACCTGATTGTTAGCCTTGTATTGTTCAACATCAGACATACCTGATTGTTAGCCTTGTATTGTTCAACATCAGACATACCTGATTGTTAGCCTTGTATTGTTCAACATCAGACATACCTGATTGTTAGCCTTGTATTCAACATCAGACATACCTGATTGTTCAGCCTTGTAGCCTTGTATTCAACATCAGACATACCTGATTGTTAGCCTTGTATTCAACATCAGACATACCTGATTGTTAGCCTTGTATTGTTCAACATCAGACATACCTGATTGTTAGCCTTGTATTCAACATCAGACATACCTGATTGTTAGCCTTGTATTGTTCAACATCAGACATACCTGATTGTCAACATAGCCTGATTGTTATTGTATTCAACATCAGACATACCTGATTGTTAGCCTTGTATTGTTCAACATCAGACATACCTGATTGTTAGCCTTGTATTCAACATCAGACATACCTGATTGTTAGCCTTGTATTGTTCAACATCAGACATACCTGATTGTTAGCCTTGTATTCAACATCAGACATACCTGATTGTTAGCCTTGTATTGTTCAACATCAGACATACCTGATTGTTAGCCTTGTATTGTTCAACATCAGACATACCTGATTGTTAGCCTTGTATTGTTCAACATCAGACATACCTGATTGTTAGCCTTGTATTCAACATCAGACATACCTGATTGTTAGCCTTGTATTGTTCAACATCAGACATACCTGATTGTTAGCCTTGTATTCAACATCAGACATACCTGATTGTTAGCCTTGTATTGTTCAACATCAGACATACCTGATTGTTAGCCTTGTATTGTTCAACATCAGACATACCTGATTGTTAGCCTTGTATTCAACATCAGACATACCTGATTGTTAGCCATGTATTGTTCAACATCAGACATACTGATTGTTAGCCTGATTGTTAGCCTTGTAGCCTTGTATTCAACATCAGACATACCTGATTGTTAGCCTTGTATTCAACATCAGACATACCTGATTGTTAGCCTTGTATTCAACATCAGACATACCTGATTGTTAGCCTTGTATTGTTCAACATCAGACATACCTGATTGTTAGCCTTGTATTCAACATCAGACATACCTGATTGTTAGCCTTGTATTGTTCAACATCAGACATACCTGATTGTTAGCCTTGTATTCAACATCAGACATACCTGATTGTTAGCCTTGTATTGTTCAACATCAGACATACCTAATTGTTAGCCTTGTATTCAACATCAGACATACCTGATTGCTAGCCTTGTATTCAACATCAGACATACCTGATTGTTAGCCTTGTATTGTTCAACATCAGACATACCTGATTGTTAGCCTTGTATTCAACATCAGACATACCTGATTGTTAGCCTTGTATTCAACATCAGACATACCTGATTGTTAGCCTTGTATTGTTCAACATCAGACATACCTGATTGTTAGCCTTGTATTCAACATCAGACATACCTGATTGTTAGCCTTGTATTGTTCAACATCAGACATACCTGATTGTTAGCCTTGTATTCAACATCAGACATACCTGATTGTTAGCCTTGTATTGTTCAACATCAGACATACCTGATTGTTAGCCTTGTATTGTTCAACATCAGACATACCTGATTGTTAGCCTTGTATTCAACATCAGACATACCTGATTGTTAGCCTTGTATTGTTCAACATCATACATACCTGATTGTTAGCCTTGTATTCAACATCAGACATACCTGATTGTTAGCCTTGTATTCAACATCAGACATACCTGATTGTTAGCCTTGTATTCAACATCAGACATACCTGATTGTTAGCCTTGTATTGTTCAACATCAGACCGGTTCTTCATCTTCTCCAATTCACCAATCCTTCCTTTGAGAGTGTCGTTCTCAAACTGCAGTGTTTGCACCTGAAGGGAAAACAGAAATGTATGTACGATCTCATCATTATACACTGCATTCATGCGTGAACAGTCATCATAATACTGACCAATCAAATCTTATCTTTCATTTCATACTTTATAGCTTTTAAACATGGCTTCCAAATCAGCACTGAAACTTACATTGAAAGATTCATTTATTTCTTCATAATTAATTATTTCCTTCTTTAATTAAAAAAATAATTAAATTTCTTGACCTCTTTCAAAATGGTCAGAGTTCTGTATGGAGCAGTCAATGCAGTTCACAGGTCGGTATCTTCTTATTTTTCATAATTTTAAACAAAATATTAAGTTTTAAAAGATGAAAGAAATAAAAAGTACCATTCATCAAATATGTCATATGAACAAAATACCACTAGATATGCTATATTTATTGTGTACGAAGCCAAAACAAGGGTGGAAAAGTGACTGTTGTCAACCTTAGTCTTGAAACTAGTATTTTAAGAATAAATATTTTGCAATACTGTGATCTAAAGGCTTCTGGTTTATGGTAGCCCCACTCCCATGGCTAGTGATATTCAATGTTGGGCTAGTAAATAAGTACTATTGCCATGCCTGACAGGGCTTCTAGATTATGGTAGCCCCACTCCTATGGCTAGTGATATTCAATGTTGGGCTAGTAAATAACTACTATTGCCATGCCTGACAGCTAGTGAAATTGTTTTTTCAGTCTATTTAGTAAATATGAATATCCTGACCCAACCCCACAATGTTAGTGTTTTTAAGCTCTATCTCCCTCTTTAGGTGACATATCTGATTATTACTATTATTTAGTCAAATTGTATTAACTTAAAGTAAAGTAGGGCTAGTGAATTTTTAATCATGGCTAGTGGATTTAAAAAAAATTCTAGAGGGCCTGGTTATGTATATTATTGAATAATGTGCAGAATTAGTTGATAAATGAAAATCCTGAATTATTATACTTAGTCTATCAGTTTAATACACATGTACAATACATTTTTAATACACTATATTTACAGCAGTGTTAACAGTATTACCTTTTTCTGTAGAACAAGAAACTGTTTTTTGAAGTCCATGTCTTTGCTGGATGATTCTAGAAAACGTCTGTAAGCCAAGTCAAAGGCCTGCCCCACTGTTAGTGTTATTTCTTCAGACTAGGAGAAGAGAGATTGACACAAATTATGAATAAATTGACCAAATAAACAAAAGATTATTATTAAAGCTTGATTATAGAGGAAATGGTCCATAGAATTTTGTTTTTAATGACAAGCGAATGTGATCTTTGAAAACATAAAGCGTGATTATAGAGGAAATGGTCCATAGAATTTTGTTTTTAATGACAAACGAATGTGATCTTTGAAAACATAAAGCTTGATTATAGAGGAAATGGTCCATAGAATTGTTTTTAATGACAAGCGAATGTGATCTTTGAAAACATAAAGCTTGTTTTTATTTAACGACACCACTAGACAAAATTGATTAATTAATCATCGGTTATTGGATGCCAAACATTTTTATAATTCTGACAGTGTTCTGAGAAAAAAACGCTACGTTTTTCAATAGGTGATCTACAAACTTAGTTTGTGTGAAATTGTCAAATACCATTAAAATTATTTTTAAATCATGTCATTTTTAGACATAAATTAAATATAGGCAGTCATGACCAATTTTTCTATTATTGATTTTTTAAGATCAAGTACTTAACAATACCAAGGTGGGGGAGGGGGGAGGGAATAAAAAATCAAAACAGAAAGCCCAATACTGTTGGTCAATCTCTGACCCAGTGACCACGAAAGCTGGGTGTGTTCGTAACTGAAGAAGAAGCAGTTTTGTTTAACAACACCACTAAAGCACATTGATTAATTAATCATCAGTTATTGGATGTCAAACATTTGGTAATTCTGACTTGATTGTAGTCATCAAAGAAAACCCACTACATTTTTCCTAATACAGCAAGGGATCCATTATATGCACTTTCACACAGACAGGAAAGTACATACCACGGCCTTTGTTCAGTTGTGGTGCACTGGTTGGAATGAGAAAAACCCCAATCATTGAATGGATCCACTGAGGTGGTTCGATCCTGTGATGCAAGCACCTCGAGCGAGCACTCAACCGACTGAGCTAAATCCTCCCCCCTTTAATTTTTGTGTTTTGAAATCTAGATGTTGCCAACATCAGCAATGTAGCATGATGGGAAATAAAATCTAGATGTTGCCAACATCAGCAATGTAGCATGATGGGAAATAAACTCCTAGTGACAACCTCAAACTGCAGTACTTCCCTCATGGAGGGGGTGGGACATAGCCCAGTGGTAAAACAGTTAGCTGGTGTGCAGTCAGTCTGGGATCGATCCCCATCAGTGGGTCCATTGGGTTATATCTCATTCCAGCCAGTGTGCACGATGACTGGTATATCAAAGGCTGTGGTATGTGCTATTCTATATGTGGGATGGTGCATATAAAAGATATCTTGATACTAATGGAAAAATGTAGCAGGTTTTCTCTCTAACACTATGTCAAAATAACCAAATGTTTAACATCCAATAGCCAATGATTAATAAATTAAAGTGCTCTAGTGGTGTCGTTAAACAATACAAACTCTGCCCCCCCAAATGAGAACCAATGATGATGTGATTTTATCTTGTATCATTAACAAGTTGTTAAGTGTGTGATTGAGACAATTAAATTTTATATCTCATGTCACTAAAAAAACCTACAGGTTATAAACAGAGATATTTTAAACAAAAATTCTTTAAAATGGTTCATATTAACTCCAAATGGTTTATATTAACAAATTAACTCCAACATATAACAGAAGACTATCTAAAACTAAGATAAATAAAAATGCTGACTCCTGATGTTTAAACTCCAACCCACCTGTGGTCAAGTGTTCGGGACGTCACTGGTGTGATTAACAAGGTACAAAACACCCCATCATAACAAAAGAAATGGCTTCACCAATATTTACTCCAAAACACAAGTGGTCGGTCAGTCTGTATTGTGAGCGGAATGTTCAATAAAAGCTTTGTTCAGCCATGTGTGATGATCAATACACCACACAGTAAAACTTCTATACTCAATACACTGTGAGACTTTAATGTGGATCATTTTAAAATTCAGGTGCAGATTCAAGAGGTGGGTGATGGGGATGTGGACGGGTTCCTTCAACTCGTTTCATTTCAAATGATTTTCGTGCTTATATCCAATTAAGGTTCAAGCACGCTGTCCTGGTCACACACCTCAGCTATCTGGGCTGTCTGTCCAGAACTGTGGGTTAATTGTTAGTGGTTACTGAGAGAGAAGAAGGTGTAGTGGTCTTACACCTACCCACTGACTTGTTAAAACTCACCCTGGTTGGGAGCCGGTACCGGGCTGCGAACCCAGTACCTACCAGCCTTGTCTGATGACTTAAGCATGACGCCACCAAAGAGTTGCCAAAATCCAGTGCTAACACTTATATGGTGAAACTGGGGTTTTACTGGAATTCCCTCAAACCAGATGTTTTTCACTGTCTGTGGGTTTTTTACTGGAATTCCCTCAAACCAGATGTTTTCCACTGTCTGTTTTTTTACTGGAATTCCCTCAAACCAGATATTTTTCACTGTCTGTTTTTTTACTGGAATTCCCTCAAACCAGATGTTTTTCACTGTCTGGTTTTTTACTGGAATTCCCTCAAACCAGATGTTTTTCACTGTCTGTGTTTTTACTGGAATTCCCTTAAACCAGATGTTTTTCACTGTCTGTTTTTTCACTGGAATTCCCTCAAACCAGATGTTTTCCACTGTCTGTTTTTTTTACTGGAATTCCCTCAAACCAGATGTTTTTCACTGTCTGTGTTTTTACTGGAATTCCCTCAAAACCAGATGTTTTTCACTGTCTGTTTTTTTTACTGGAATTCCCTCAAACCAGATGTTTTCCACTGTCTGTTTCAGTACACAACAGAACCTCTCTAAACCGGACCTCTTAAAACCAGACGTTTACTTGGTTTTCTGCGTGTCTGGTTAGAGCAATTTCACTGTATTAGGTAAAAATGGTTTTGAATGACCATATATGTAAATTATAATGTATTATTTCAAAATGGTTTTGAATTACCATACATGTAGATTTTAATGAATTATATAAAATGGTTGTGAATGACCACACATGTAAATTTTAATGAATTATGTAAAATGGTTGTGAATGACCATACATGTATATTTTAATGAATTATGTAAAAATGGTTTTGAATGACCATACATGTATATGTAAATTTTAATGAATTATGTAAAATGGTTGTGAATGACCACACATGTAAATTTTAATGAATTATGTAAAAATGGTTTTGAATAACCATATATGTAAATTTTAATGAATTATGTAAAAATGGCTTTGAATGACCACACATGTAAATTTTAATGAATTATGCATATAAAATAAAACCAGGTAAGTTCCTTTCTAATGAACTGCTAAAATAAAACAAAATAAAACTAGACATTGACCAGAGGTGACAAACACACACAGCTTTCTGTTCCTGTTCAATAAAAAAAACTGCCACTACAAGTGAATCAACAACCAGGTGCTTTACGGTATTTGAATTAATACGTACGCATTTCTCACTGTCGAACACGTAACAGCTGTGCTGTGCAGCCTGAGCCCCCTTTGCGATGAATGTGAACATCCGCTTGTCTGATTTATCGTCCGCACAGTAAGATATACGATGCAGCGGATACTGGTGCATTATCATCTGGAGGAAATACAGTTGAAGAAAACTTCATTTATGAAGAATGACAGAGAAAACACAAAACACAAGCACCTGTTGCAGTTGGAGACAAGGACTGGGATGAGGTGGTGGATGGCAGGAAAAGGAATCTAAAGATAGGAAGAGCTGACAGATTGGGAATGAATGATAGAAACAACAACAAAGAGGCCAATATGAGTTAAAATGTCCCTCCCCCCCCAAAAAAAAAACCCACCCACCAACAACAAAGAGGCCAATATGAGTTAAAGTTTCCCTCCCCCCGAAAAAACAAAGAAGCCAATATGAGTTAAAATGTCCACCTAAAAGCCCACAAAGAGGCCAATATGAGTGTGTGCCTGTGTTGTATGTATGTATGTGTGTTGTGTGTGTGTGCCTGTGTTGTATGTATGTATGTATGTATGTGTGTTGTGTGTGTGTGTGTGTGTGTGTGTGAGAGAGTTGTGTGTGTTGTGTGTGTGTGTTGTGTGTGTGAGAGTTGTGTGTGTGTTGTGTGTGTGTTTTGTGTATTGTGGGTGTGTTGTGTGTTGTGTGGTGTGTGTGTGTGTGTGTGTTGTGTGTGTGTGTGTGTGTGTGTGTGTGTGTCTCTGTGTGGGTGTGTATGTCTGTGTGTGTGTCTGTGTGTATGGGAGTCTTTGTGTGTGTGTGTGTGTGTGTTATGAATGTTATCCTTTGATAAACTTCAGAAAATGACATCATTATGTCAAATGGGACGTCATTACGAAATACATATTATGAAAAGGATATTATAAACTGATTTATGTGCATTTATAACTAAATAAGTCGTCTTGTTTGTAACACATATAAAGCACCTTTTTATAAAGGAAACTAGATAAACAACATGGTAAAAAAATGGAGAAAAGAAAAATGGAAAAAAAGAGAAAAAAAAGATGATGAAAAACAACAATGTTGTTCTATACACGTTCTACTATACCTTGTATATTGTGATGATTTTTCAATGCATAAAACACCTGTTTATAAAGGACACTAGATAAACAACATGGTCGATCTATGCAGGTTCTACTTTACCTTTGTCTTGGGGTCCTGCACGGTGACGCCGTCTGCTGAAATGGTCAGCTCCACCTTGGGTGGCTTGTGACCCTCTGCTCGCTTGATGTGCTTGTTAAACTGTAACAACAAAACACACCAATACATAGAAAGGAAAGGAATGTTTGAATAATGACATCTCCGCACACTTTAAACTATTTAAAGACACCTCAGCAAATTTTAAACTATTTAAAGACACCTCAGCAAATTTTAAACTATTTAATGACACCTCAGCACATTTTAAACTATTTAACAACACCCCAACACGTGGTAACCTCCTTGTAACCTGATGGACTGATATTGACTTTCTCCACATGTGGTAACCTCCCTGTAATCTGATGGACTGATATTGACTTTCTCCACCTGTGGTAACCTCCCTGTAACCTGATGGACTGATATTGACTTTCTCCACATGTGGTAACCTCCCTGTAACCTGATGGACTGATATTGACTTTCTCCACATGTGGTAACCTCCCTGTAACCTGATGGACTGATACTGACTTTCTCCACATGTGGTAATCTCCCTGTAACCTGATGGACTGATACTGACTTTCTCGACATGTGATAACCTCCCTGTAACCTGATGGACTGATATTGACTTTCTCGACATGTGGTAACCTCCCTGTAACCTGTTGTTGACTTTCTCGACATGTGGTAACCTCCCTGTAACCTGATGGACTGATGTTGACTTTCTCCACATGTGGTAACCTCCCTGTAACCTGATGGACTGATACTGACTTTCTCCACATGTGGTAATCTCCCTGTAACCTGATGGACTGATACTGACTTTCTCGACATGTGATAACCTCCCTGTAACCTGATGGACTAATAGTGACTTTCTCGACATGTGGTAACCTCCCTGTAACCTGATGGACTGATATTGACTTTCTCGACATGTGGTAACCTCCCTGTAACCTGTTGTTGACTTTCTCGACATGTGGTAACCTCCCTGTAACCTGATGGACTGATGTTGACTTTCTCCACATGTGGTAACCTCCCTGTAACCTGATGGACTGATATTGACTTTCTCCACATGTGGTAACCTCCCTGTAACCTGATGGACTGATATTGACTTTCTCCACATGTGGTAACCTCCCTGTAACCTGATGGACTGATCTCGACATGTGGTAACCTCCCTGTAAATTCATGGACTGATATTGACTTTCTTGACATGTGGTAACCTCCCTGTAACCTGATGGACTGATATTGACTTTCTTGACATGTGGTAACCTCCCTGTAACCTGATGGACTGATGTTGACTTTCTCCACATGTGGTAACCTCCCTGTAACCTGATGGGACTGATATTGACTTATCTCAATGCCTGAGGCCAGTAATAAATCCTACCTTCATTTTGCGAATGGCTTCCTTAACGACATCCGTTCCCTTTGGTTGGTCAACTGAACACTCTCCAAGAAACTGTCAATGAGTGGAAAGAGTGCTATGAATCTTGTGCACTGTGAACGAGTGCAATAAATAACATCGCAAAACAACTGGTGTGTGCTTCTGTATTTATTACACCCCTCCTTTCTATATTATGATCAACAAAACTTTAGTTACATACATGTAATACAACTTAAATTATCTGGAAAGTTCGTTAAGCATCCTGACTAAACACATGATGTCACTGAGTGAATACATACTACATGTATGCATGCAAAATAATAACAAATTAAAATTTAAATTACAGAAAGTTTACAATCAAATTTGGTAGCACTTTTCCTCACAAAGGTGTATTTACTACTTCAGAACAGAAAACAGGACTAAGAAATGGAAAGTAGTATCAGTGTCACTCACCTTGACATTGTACAGGATGTGACCTCTCAGTAAGGCCTCTGGGGGGTGCACCCACTGCTTGTTGCCTGCAAAAACATACACAAACATGTCATTTCATTTTCTTACACACCCGTTTGTGAGAACATCAAGCGTTATTTTTGATAACACATGGTTGTTTACACACATACGTGTGTTAACAATTTGAAGACATACTACTGGCTGCTCCTAAGTGATGACCTGGTCACCAGTGCCATACATCCAATAAAAAACAACATGATGGAAATAGATTACACTGTAATGTATAGTTAACCTGACATTCATGTGTCTGTGGTGCGTAATTCAGCTACAAGTGCAATGGATGTAAATAACTTTTAGTTGAAAAAGATGTTAAAATTTGCTTAAAACCTGTTTTTTGAGGATATGTAAGAAATAGAATAATACATTCGTGTCCGTTAGATACCATTTATCTTACAACTCGTTTTTTAAAAACGTATGAAACTCGCTATCGCTCGTTAGATATATTTTAAAATAACTCGTGAAATAAATGGTATCTAACGGACACGAATGTATTATTCAGTTATCTATTTATACTTATTTTTATGCTTATTTCCAATTAAGGTTCAAGCACGCTGTCCTGGGCACACACCTCAGCTATCTGTTCTGTCTGTCCAGGACAGTGAGTTAGTGGTTAATTGTTAGTGGTTAGTCAGACAGAAGTCGGTGTAGTGGCCTTACACCAAACATTGAGTTGATACACCTACTCTGGGTGGAAGCCGGTGCCGGGACGCGAGCCTAGTACCTTCATGTCTGGTGATTAAACCACTACACCACTGACGTCAGTCACAATATGTTAGCATGAGCACTGCACAATATAATGACATGTCAGTCATGCTAAATACTTCATCCTCCACTTACTGTTTGCTCAACAACACAAATTCTTCAATATTAAACATCTTGACTATCATAAACTAATTAAGTGAATAGATCAATAATTTCATAACATAATATTCAGTATTAATCTAGTTCTTAAATTTAAAAACTAAGAAAATAATCTATAGTTGACATTAGAATAAGTCAAAAGGTCACTATTAATCAAATAAAGCAAAAAAGGTCACTGTTAGCTGATTGAAGCAAACAATCTACAGATGAGATTAGAATGAGTCAAAAAGGTTATGATCAGCTGATTGAAGTAAATAGTCTACAGGTGAGATTAGAATGAGTCAAAAAGTTACTATGATAATAAAGTTTGATCCTATAGGTTGGACTATACCAATTCAAATCCCATAGGCGACCATGTTAACGTTTGTGTTTAAAAACACTATATGCAATATATCAACCAAACTGTGACCCATAAATATCAGTACTACAACCCCTACCTCAAAGTATTAACTGCAGAAAATGGTACCTTTCATGGCTCATTTTCGGTATAACCAGATGTTTCTGCAACACCCCTAGTTTCGCACAAAATTTGAGTACTTTTTTTTTACAGGTACCCCATACATGTTCCAAGCACAAGGCTACTTGACACGGTGGTACTACATCAAATAAAATTGCATACATTTTTAGCCCAGATAAAACTATTTTTTTTACAACCAACACACTCACATTTATAACCAATCACAGGACTTGTGGTGTTAACTTCTCTATCAAAAGTTTGGTACACCTCGAACTTCGACCCAGCCGGAAATTAATTGGTATAGTGCAACCTTTAGAATGATTGTCACAACATTCAATGACTCCACTAGAGCGCACTGATTTATTAATCATCAGCTGCTGGATTTCAAACATTTGGTAATTTTAACATATAGTCTTGGTGAGGAAGCCTGTTACATTTTTCCATTAGCAAGGAATCATTTATATGCCATTTTCCACAGAGAGAAAAGCCTTTGATATACCAGTCATGGTGCACTGGCTGGAATAAAAAATATTCCAATGGGTCCACCGACGAGGATCGATCCTAGACCGACTGCACATCAAGTGAGCGCTATACCACTGAGCTACATCCCACCTAGAATATGTTGACTTTGTTCACCTGATCTCACTGTGAGACGACTGAATGGGAAATGTTTTATTAGAATATGTTGACTTTGTTCACCTGATCTCACTGTGAGATGACTAAATGGGAAATGTTTTATTAGAATATGTTGACTTTGTTCACCTGATCTCACTGTGAGATGACTAAATGGGAAATTTTTATTAGAATATGTTGACTTTGTTCACCTGATCTCACTGTGAGATGACTGAATGGGAAATGTTTTACTAGAATATGTTGACTTTGTTCACCTGATCTCACTGTGAGATGACTGAATGGGAAATGTTTTATTAGAATATGTTGACTTTGTTCACCTGATCTCACTGTGAGACGACTGAATGGGAAATGTTTTATTAGAATATGTTGACTTTGTTCGCCTGATCTCACTGTGAGACGACTGAATGGGAAATGTTTTATTAGAATATGTTGACTTTGTTCACCTGATCTCACTGTGAGACGACTGAATGGGAAATGTTTTATTAGAATATGTTGACTTTGTTCACCTGATCTCACTGTGAGACGACTGAATGGGAAATGTTTTATTAGAATATGTTGACTTTGTTCACCTGATCTCACTGTGAGATGACTGAATGGGAAATGTTTTATTAGAATATGTTGACTTTGTTCACCTGATCTCACTGTGAGATGACTAAATCGGAAATGTTTTATTAGAATATGTTGACTTTGTTCACCTGATCTCACTGTGAGATGACTAAATGGGAAATTTTTATTAGAATATGTTGACTTTGTTCGCCTGATCTCACTGTGAGATGACTGAATGGGAAATGTTTTATTAGAATATGTTGACTTTGTTCACCTGATCTCACTGTGAGATGTCTGAATGGGAAATGTTTTATTAGAATATGTTGACTTTGTTCACCTGATCTCACTGTGAGACGACTAAATGGGAAATGTTTTATTAGAATATGTTGACTTTGTTCACCTGATCTCACTGTGAGACGACTGAATGGGAAATGTTTTATTAGAATATGTTGACTTTGTTCACCTGATCTCACTGTGAGATGTCTGAATGGGAAATGTTTTATTAGAATATGTTGACTTTGTTCACCTGATCTCACTGTGAGATGACTAAATGGGAAATTTTTATTAGAATATGTTGACTTTGTTCGCCTGATCTCACTGTGAGATGACTGAATGGGAAATGTTTTATTAGAATATGTTGACTTTGTTCACCTGATCTCACTGTGAGATGTCTGAATGGGAAATGTTTTATTAGAATATGTTGACTTTGTTCACCTGATCTCACTGTGAGACGACTGAATGGGAAATGTTTTATTAGAATATGTTGACTTTGTTCGCCTGATCTCACTGTGAGACGACTGAATGGGAAATGTTTTATTAGAATATGTTGACTTTGTTCACCTGATCTCACTGTGAGACGACTGAATGGGAAATGTTTTATTAGAATATGTTGACTTTGTTCACCTGATCTCACTGTGAGACGACTGAATGGGAAATGTTTTATTAGAATATGTTGACTTTGTTCACCTGATCTCACTGTGAGATGACTGAATGGGAAATGTTTTATTAGAATATGTTGACTTTGTTCACCTGATCTCACTGTGAGATGACTAAATCGGAAATGTTTTATTAGAATATGTTGACTTTGTTCACCTGATCTCACTGTGAGATGACTAAATGGGAAATTTTTATTAGAATATGTTGACTTTGTTCGCCTGATCTCACTGTGAGATGACTGAATGGGAAATGTTTTATTAGAATATGTTGACTTTGTTCACCTGATCTCACTGTGAGATGTCTGAATGGGAAATGTTTTATTAGAATATGTTGACTTTGTTCACCTGATCTCACTGTGAGACGACTAAATGGGAAATGTTTTATTAGAATATGTTGACTTTGTTCACCTGATCTCACTGTGAGACGACTGAATGGGAAATGTTTTATTAGAATATGTTGACTTTGTTCACCTGATCTCACTGTGAGATGTCTGAATGGGAAATGTTTTATTAGAATATGTTGACTTTGTTCACCTGATCTCACTGTGAGATGACTAAATGGGAAATTTTTATTAGAATATGTTGACTTTGTTCGCCTGATCTCACTGTGAGATGACTGAATGGGAAATGTTTTATTAGAATATGTTGACTTTGTTCACCTGATCTCACTGTGAGATGTCTGAATGGGAAATGTTTTATTAGAATATGTTGACTTTGTTCACCTGATCTCACTGTGAGACGACTAAATGGGAAATGTTTTATTAGAATATGTTGACTTTGTTCACCTGATCTCACTGTGAGACGACTGAATGGGAAATGTTTTATTAGAATATGTTGACTTTGTTCACCTGATCTCACTGTGAGATGTCTGAATGGGAAATGTTTTATTAGAATATGTTGAACTTGCTCACCTGATTTCATTGTGAGGATGTCCGGCGGCGGTGGTGGGGATGGTACGTCTGATTTTTCCTTCTTGGTGAGAGCTTTTTCCACGATCTTCGCACCACTGGGCGTTCGGGGCAGGCCGACACTGAGGAACTTCCGACTTCCGAAATCCCTGTTTTCAATAAGCAAAGTACTCTGACTACTCACAAAATAGTCTTTGGCCACTTTTATCGCATCCATGGCAACAGGTAATATTATATACGTTCACAAATCAGTTTTAAAATGTCATATATCACGAAGAAACCATACCAATAACAGGCAACATTATTGACATTCACAGAGCAATGTTACAATGTCATATATCAGCAATATACCATACTTATACTACTGAGAAAAAATTCTTTGGTCATTCGTGTTACATTCATTGGCAACCGGCAACATGAGACACAATTGCTAATCTGCAGTGATATGTCTTTGTGAGGAACACATCCAGAGTTGGTTTATCAGGACCCAAGCTAAACTAGCAGTAATTGCGTGGTGACAGATTTCCTCATTGCTGGTGCTATATATACTCAGTGGAATGAAATGTCTGGCATAAAAAGTAAGCAGTTGATTCCGTCATATCCCAGCTGGACTGAGGCTTATTTCCACCATGATGTCAGCTCAGCAGTACGGTTAGGTAAGTGGCGATTTTCTCACTGGCAGACCACATGAAGCATGGCCAATCTCTGGCAGTGGTTCATTCACATCACACAGTCAACCGATTCCCAGACCGCCAATTAGGCCAGTTAGCCAAACACAATGAATACTTGACGACAGTCCTATCTATATGTATACTCAATAAGTAAACGTCACACGTACAGATTAGGTTGGATAAATCATTAAAAATAACAATGATGGGAGATTCTGTCGTAAGATATCAGGTTATGCGCAATGCAAATTGACGAGTAGTTTTAACACTTGATACTGGGTATTGTTTTTGTATTCTGTTTCTTTCTCTGTATGTTCACAATGCAAATGTTAATGATCTGTACTGAACCTGTAATACATGCACATGTTAGTCATCAAATGAGGAGCTCCACACATCACCTGAAATGGGGGGGGGGGGGGGGGATGGGAGGTCAGGGTGGAGATCAGGGCAGAAGGCAACATAAAAATTATGGTTTTAAAAAATAATTTAACACCATCCACAAAACGAATATATATAATTCTGAGAGAGAGAGAGAGAGAGAGAGAGAGAGAGAGAGAGAGAGAGAGAGAGAGAGAGAGAGAGAGAGGGAAGGAGAGTGATGGAGGGAGGGAGTAATAGAGGGAAGGAAATAGAGAGAGGGAAAGAGAGAGAGTGGGGGGGGGGGGCAGAGAGCGAAAGAGAGACTCTTATGTGGAATAGCAGCAATTTCTTTTATACTGTAAACCATGTTTCATAAACCATATTATAGACACCAAATAGTCCACGCTATAACTGCACTGAGAGCTAACCATGTTGGCTAATTTTGAAACCTGGACAATGTTAATGATCTGATCCAGAGTCTACCGACACAGTGATGATTTGACAGCATTTCCTCATCACCCAGAGCTAACCCTAACAGTCAATGTTTAAATTGTGCTGAGAGCTTACCATTTTGGCTAATTTCGATCCCTGGACAATGCTAATTGATCTAATCAAGAGTCTATGGACACAGTGATAATATCTGTGAGTTGTATCCATGATGTGATCAGCACAGACACACTGGCAGCATGCTACTCATACAAATGTCAGGACTGCCTGCAGCAGAATTAAGGGCAACCCTACTGGGCAAACAATTAATAAACAAATGACAGACATGTTTAAAGCTGGTCAACTGAGAGAATGACCCATTGTTCTGCCTCTAACTGTAGTGTGCTCCAGTGTAATAACCAGTGGGGAATGAAAGGAAGGTTTAACACTCTCCGCTACTTGTGTTAATCATATTTACTCAGGGCCATACCTGGCAAAATCACCAGGGGAGGGTTTAGTAAAAAAAACTAAACCCCAAAACTCAGCCTCGGTGGTGTTGTGGTTAAGCCATCAGACAAAAGGCTGGTAGGTACAGGGTTCGCAGCCCAGTACTGGCTCCCAACCAGAGCGAGTTTTAATGACTCAGTGGGTAGGTGTAAGACAACTACACCCTCTTCTCTCTCTCACTAACAATTAACCACTAACAATTAACAACTAACCCACTGTCAACAGACATCAGGCTGGTGGGTACATGGTTCACAGTCCGGTACCGCCTCCCACACAGAGTGAGTTTTAACGACTCGATAGGCAGGTAATGGTAAGACCACTAAACCTTCTTCTCTCTCTCTAACAATTAACAACTAACCCACTGTCCTGAACAGATAGCTGAGGTGTGTCCAGAACAGCGTGCTTGCACCTTAATTGGATATAAGTATGAAAATAAGTTGAAATGAAATGAAAAAAGAAAGAACACAGATTAATGACATAGTTTTGTCCAGCTACACAAAAAGGCAGTTATAAACTGAACAGGGCACTTTTAGGTCCCTTCCCTTATTAGGTACCACCCCATAACTAATGTGTCACCCCAGCACATTGAATACTATAATTAGTAGCATGGATCTTTAATATGCTTACTTAACTACATGTAGTTCAAGCAATTTCTAAAAGGAACCCCAGTACATTTGAAACTATGATGATTAGGAAAGGAAATATATGCTTATTGAATCAGTAACCCTATCACTAACCCGTGGTATGTACCATCCTGTCTGTTGGATGGTGCATATAAAAGATCCCTTGCTGCTAATCAAAAAGAGTAGCCCATGAAGTGGCGACAGCGGGTTTCCTCTTTCAATATCTATGTGGTCCTTAACCATATGTCTAACATCGAGTGCGTTGTTAAATAAAATAATTCCTTTCTTCCTGTCACTAACCCTTACTCTTACCCTAAATACATGTTTATTTGCAAAAGGGCCTGCCATGAAATTTAATATTAAACAAAAGGGCCTGCCATGAAATTTAATATTAAACAAAAGGGCCTGCCATGAAATTTAATATTAAACAAAAGGGCCTGCCATGAAATTTAATATTAAACAAAAGGGCCTGCCATGAAATTTAATATTAAACAAAAGGGCCTGCCATGAAATTTAATATTAAACTTTGTAAAAGATTTAATGACACCACCAAAAAGAAGTTCAACTTTGTTTTGTTTAACGACACCACTAGAGCACATTGATTTGTTAATCATCGACTATTGGATGTCAAACATTTGGTGATTTTGACATATAGTCTTAGAGAGGAAACCTGCTACATTTTTCCATTAGTAGTAAGTTAAGGGATCTTTTATATGCATTTTCCCACTGACAAGATAGCACATACCACAGCCATTGTGGGATACTGGTTGAGATGCAGGGCTGCGGAAAGTACTCGCCTGCTCACCAAATGTGAGTAAAAATTCTGACGGACGAGTTAAAAAATACAACTACCAGTCCGACGGGTGATCTCTTTGATTTTGTTTGCCACGTGGTGTTGATCACTTACCAAGTGTTCTTAACAACGTTTTGTCAATATATCTCTATATTTCATGTGTTAATAATATATTGTTCTATAGACTGGCGGACTAATATAGAAATAATGGCGGGCTACTAAATTTTAGTTTATTCTGGTCCGGCAGGCTAGTGAAATATTTTCCATTTCTGCAACCCTGAGATGGAAAAAACCCTCAGTCGGAGAATGATCCCACTGATGGGGTTTGATCCCAAGACCCAAGCATGTGAGGCAAGTGCTGCACCAACTGACCTAGACCTAGACCGTGCCGTGTCCAGCCACAAGTTAGTCAGTCAACTGACCTAGACCATGTCCAGCCACAAGTTAGTCAGTCAACTGACCTAGACCATGTCCAGCCACAAGTTAGTCAGTCAACTGACCTAGACCATGTCCAGCCACAAGTTAGTCAGTCAACTGACCTAGACCATGTCCAGCCACAAGTTAGTCAGTCAACTGACCTAGACCGTGCCGTGTCCAGCCACAAGTTAGTCAGTCAACTGACCTAGACCATGTCCAGCCACAAGTTAGTCAGTCAACTGACCTAGACCGTGCCGTGTCCAGCCACAAGTTAGTCAGTCAACTGACCTAGACCGTGTCCAGCCACAAGTTAGTCAGTCAACTGACCTAGACCGTGCCGTGTCCAGCCACAAGTTAGTCAGTCAACTGACCTAGACCGTGCCGTGTCCAGCCACAAGTTAGTCAGTCAACTGACCTAGACCGTGCCGTGTCCAGCCACAAGTTAGTCAGTCAACTGACCTAGACCGTGCCGTGTCCAGCCACAAGTTAGTCTGTCAACTGACCTAGACCGTGCCGTGTCCAGCCACAAGTTAGTCAGTCAACTGACCTAGACCGTGCCGTGTCCAGCCACAAGTTAGTCAGTCAACTGACCTAGACCGTGTCCAGCCACAAGTTAGTCTGTCAACTGACCTAGACCGTGCCGTGTCCAGCCACAAGTTAGTCAGTCAACTGACCTAGACAGTGCCGTGTCCAGCCACAAGTTAGTCAGTCAACTGACCTAGACCGTGTCCAGCCACAAGTTAGTCTGTCAACTGACCTAGACCGTGCCGTGTCCAGCCACAAGTTAGTCAGTCAACTGACCTAGACCGTGCCGTGTCCAGCCACAAGTTAGTCAGTCAACTGACCTAGACCGTGTCCAGCCACAAGTTAGTCAGTCAACTGACCTAGACCGTGCCGTGTCCAGCCACAAGTTAGTCAGTCAACTGACCTAGACCGTGCCGTGTCCAGCCACAAGTTAGTCAGTCAACTGACCTAGACCGTGTCCAGCCACAAGTTAGTCTGTCAACTGACCTAGACCGTGCCGTGTCCAGCCACAAGTTAGTCTGTCAACTGACCTAGACCGTGCCGTGTCCAGCCACAAGTTAGTCAGTCAACTGACCTAGACCGTGCCGTGTCCAGCCACAAGTTAGTCAGTCAACTGATCTAGACAGTGCCGTGTCCAGCCACAAGTTAGTCAGTCAACTGACCTAGACCATGCCGTGTCCAGCCACAAGTTAGTCAGTCAACTGACCTAGACAGTGCCGTGTCCAGCCACAAGTTAGTCTGTCAACTGACCTAGACAGTGCCGTGTCCAGCCACAAGTTAGTCAGTCAACTGACCTAGACCATGCCGTGTCCAGCCACAAGTTAGTCAGTCAACTGACCTAGACAGTGCCGTGTCCAGCCACAAGTTAGTCAGTCAACTGACCTAGACCGTGCCGTGTCCAGCCACAAGTTAGTCAGTCAACTGACCTAGACCGTGCCGTGTCCAGCCACAAGTTAGTCTGTCAACTGACCTAGACAGTGCCGTGTCCAGCCACAAGTTAGTCTGTCAACTGACCTAGACCGTGTCCAGCCACAAGTTAGTCAGTCAACTGACCTAGACCGTGCCGTGTCCAGCCACAAGTTAGTCAGTCAACTGACCTAGACCGTGCCGTGTCCAGCCACAAGTTAGTCTGTCAACTGACCTAGACCGTGCCGTGTCCAGCCACAAGTTAGTCAGTCAACTGACCTAGACCGTGCCGTGTCCAGCCACAAGTTAGTCTGTCAACTGACCTAGACCGTGCCGTGTCCAGCCACAAGTTAGTCTGTCAACTGACCTAGACAGTGCCGTGTCCAGCCACAAGTTAGTCTGTCAACTGACCTAGACAGTGCCGTGTCCAGCCACAAGTTAGTCTGTCAACTGACCTAGACCGTGTCCAGCCACAAGTTAGTCTGTCAACTGACCTAGACCGTGCCGTGTCCAGCCACAAGTTAGTCTGTCAACTGACCTAGACCGTGCCATGTCCAGCCACAAGTTAGTCAGTCAACTGACCTAGACCGTGTCCAGCCACAAGTTAGTCAGTCAACTGACCTAGACCGTGCCGTGTCCAGCCACAAGTTAGTCTGTCAACTGACCTAGACCGTGCCGTGTCCAGCCACAAGTTAGTCAGTCAACTGACCTAGACAGTGCCGTGTCCAGCCACAAGTTAGTCTGTCAACTGACCTAGACCGTGTCCAGCCACAAGTTAGTCAGTCAACTGACCTAGACCGTGTCCAGCCACAATTAAGTTAGTCAGTCTATAGCTAGCATACAGAAAAGTGTTTTACTGACACCCCAGCACATTGAATACTAGAAATATGATATCAGGTGCAAAGCACACAACTGTGACATTTCATCCACAGAATGAAAGAAGAAGCCTACTTAAGACACATATGTCACAACTGTATTTTCCAAGTATATTTCCCAAAATGACAATCACACGAATCTGTTTAGAATCCCATAACAGCATAAATCAGAAAACCCAAAACAGTTAAACATCCATTGTTGCAGGTAACCGATGTTAGAAAATATTACATGTATTTCCATGTCCAGATAATAGACATATTTATAGCCTTAGATATTAAACAAGCTTCCATTTCATATCATGTTTATGTCCCGAGTGAAATGATTTTCAGTTGTCACAAGCTTTAGCAAATGACAATGAAAATTATTTCACGAGGGACATAAACATGATACAAAATGGAAGCTTGTTTAATATCTTACTTATTACCCATAATTGATGTTAATTTATACCACTTAACTCATGTGGTTGACATTCTTGTACGGTTGTAGTGTGCTAATCGATGTCGTCACAAAGTGTTACGTCCCACTTAAAATTCAATGGGTAATAATAGTTATGAGTATCCGATTCTAAGTTAATGAATATACAATGTACCAGTACTGGTTTGGAAGTGAAAACCTCAGTGGGTGCACTATAAAGTGACGAATCCTATAGAACACCAAAGGCGACCACTCAAACCACTGAACCACATGTAAACTGAGTGCCTGTAGTTTTGACCGAGACAGACAAGTACATAGAACACCAAAGGCGACCACTCAAACCACTGAACCACATGTAGTTTTGACTGAGACAGACAAGTACATTCATTTCATTTCAACTTATTGTCGTGCTTATATCCAATTATGGTTCAAGCACGCTGTCCTGGGCACACACACCGTAGCTATCTGGGCTGTCTGTCAAGGACAGTGGGTTAGTTGTTAGTTGTTAATGGTTAGTGAGAGAGAAGAGGGTGTAGTGGTCTTACACCTACCCATTGAGTCATTAAATCTTGCTCGGTGGAAGTTGGTACTGGGCTGTAAACCCTGTACCTATTTGCCTTATGTCCGATGGCTTAACCATGACACCACCGAGCCTGGTCAAAACAAATTTATGCTCTGTCAAAAAAGAAATGCATCTAGGCGAAATATTCATGGAATATCTTTAATACAAAGTGGCATAATTTCGTTATTTATGATCGTATCACAGTAAAATTTGACATGAGTATGTGACAATGTACTTGCTATGGACTGACGGCAGTGGAGGTGCTTTCATCACCAAACAGTGTTGCACAAGGGCGCTGAAATCAGTACCTTGTGTGGCCACCAGCAGCAGCAATCACTGCATGACATCTCCTTGGCATAGACTGAATGAGTCTCTAAATCCGGGCACGTGGAATCCTAGCCCATTCTTCCTGCAGTGCATGTGACAGTTGTAGAAGCGTCTGAGGCTCCAGGTCATGCTGGTGTACACGTCTGTCCAGTTCGTCCCATAGATGTTCAATGAGGTTGAGATCTGATGATCTTGATGGCCATGGTAGCACATTAATGTTCTCATTCTGTAGGAAATCCATTGTTATGGCCTGGCATTGTCCTGCTGAAAGAGTTCTCTCTGTCGATCCAAAATGGGAAGCATGTGACGGCGAAGAATTTCATCCCGGTAGCGTACAGCTGTCAGGTTGCCTTGTATGAACACATGTTTACTTCTGCCGGTGTATCAGATGTCATGACACTCCCTCCACCAAATCTGTCAATTTGGGCGATGCAGTTGTTGGCAAAACGTTCATTGCAGTGTCTGTAAACACGTTGTCATCCATCACGTCGCTGTAGAAGGAAACTTGACTCATCGCTGAACCATACTTGCCGCCAGTTTCCCAAGTTCCACCCCTGCACATCCGTGCACCATCGAACATGTAAATGTCGATGTTGACGTCACAAGACGGGGCCAACATACGGTCTCCTAGCCCGTAAACCAGCTTCTTGAAGTCGGTTCTGAATGGTTTGTGCAGACACCCTTCTCAAACCAGGTATATGTCCAGCAGTCTTCGTTGCTGTGGCAGTTTGGTGACGCAAGTGCAGAACCCGGATGTAGCGATCTTGTGCTGCAGTTGGTATGCGAGGTCTTCCACTTCTGGGCCGGTCTTCAGCTGATTGAAACTGCTAGTACCTGTCCCAGAGATGTGAAATGGTGCTCTGATGGACGTTCATGTGGCATGCAACTGCCGACTGCGATTCACCTAACTAGAGGTGGCCTATTGTAATGTTTCGATTCAGCAGTTTAGTCTTGGCATCTTGTAACTCATCTACGTCGAAATAGAAATGAGGCATCATTGCGAGCATTGCAGCTTTAAATACCCATGACTACCCCCAATCTTTTCCCCCGAGTTTCACATGCATTCGCCAAAATCTGACCATTCACGCCAATTTCCTGCAACTGTCGCACAACGTGCCGCAATGTGCATTAAATTTGTTTTAGGGTGCATTTGGCCATGCTTTCCCATTCCAGGAACATTAACAAACATGGTCATTCAGCAACATTGTAAAAAAAAACTATATTTTGTAAAATCAAACACTTTTCTTCTTTCCCTATCACTTATGCATTTCTTTTTTGACAGAGTATATTGGTGACAAAGGTTGAATATTGCCACTGCGCCACTGCGCCAGTGCTCAGTGAACTGGAACATTATTTGGTACATGCACTTCAGTACAGAGTGGTATTAGGTCAGTGAGTAACAACTTCAGTCACCAACTAATTAACCAGCTGGTGGTGTTGGCATGTGAGCGGTGTAATGACAAATTATTAACCATATGGGCAGATCGAGAGAAGTCAGGGAAGAAAAATGATCTTTCCCTAGGGAAATAAAAAACAACATTTCTTCCCCTAGGTATGTTTTCACATTATAATCAGTGCTCCATTATAGGCCTTGACATCACAACTGTTAGGAAACAACAAACAATTGTAATGTTTTATCCACCTCAAAAAATAACTTATGTCATCAGTGATACGTATGTCACAGCTATGACTCAACGCTGTCTCTTGTTCTCAACTTGCAAACTTGTTTTCAATAACAGTATCATTTGAACATCATCCATAAAATGATAAAGATTGTTAATGGTTAATAAATAGAATACCCAACTTGCTACTGGGCAATAACGTTTATCTTGCACTCATGAATTAATGTTTTCAGTTTACTGGTGCAACATAAACGGTATTGCCTCATAGTTCGTTGAGTATTTTCTAATTAAACACATGATTCAAGACCAGCCTCAACTCTACTTGGTTCTCTTACAACAAGGAGGGGGGGGGGGGGGGGAGGACGTAGCCCAGTGGCAAAGCAATCTCGGTAACAAACACAAATTGATAAAACTGAAAACAAATTGATATAACTGAATAACAAAATTCCAGTTGAAAATCTAAACACATACTACACCAACGAATTGAACACAACTGTTGAAACTGAACACAAACTTGGATTGAACACACACTGGTATAATTCGAATCCCACTGGTCCAGCTAAACTCACTGGTCCAGCTAAACTCCCTGGCACAGCTAAACTCCCTGGCACAGCTAAACTCCCTGGCACAGCTAAACTCCCTGGCATAGCTAAACTCACTGGCACAGCTAAACTCACTGGCACAGCTAAACTCACTGGCACAGCTAAACTCACTGGTCCAGCTAATCTCATTGGCACAGGTAAACTCACTGGCACAGCTAAACTCACTGGTCCAGCTAAACTCACTGGTCCAGCTAAACTCACTGGCAAAACTGCACAAAACAGACTATGGAGAAACTGGTGTTGAACCTTATTCTCGATGAAACACCTAATTCAGTGACTTATTTCTTAATGAAACATTCCACAACCAATTCGTTACATGTGTGTGCATGTCAGAGAGCTATACACCAGATTCACACTAATCTTGTAATGCACATACACAATAAAAAACCACATTGTAGTCAGAAGTCATAGGCACACAACACAAATTAGTGTGGCAACTGATAAGTGCAATGCTCCCCTGATAAGGGAGGAAATTACACACAGGACAGTCTGGCTTATTTCACCAGCGAAATGTCGAAAGGTTACAACAGTCTGCTAATGTAGGCATGTTGATTATCTTAATTGAGATATCTGGGCCAAAATTACTTTTACCCAAGGTTAACACAGAAACAAGAATAGCAGAAATATAAAAACGGCAAAATGTCATGCTGATAAAAACATAGTGGTTAAAACTAGAATAGGTGTTTGTATGTTTGTGTATGTATGCGTGTGTGTGTGTGTGTGTGTGTGTGTATGTATGCGTGCATGTGTGTATGTGTTTGTGTGTGTGTGTGTGTGTTTGTGCATGTGTGTGTGTGTGTTTGTGTGTGTGTGTGCGTGCATGTGTGTGTGTGTTTTCTTCAAAGTATTCTTTGTTTATTAAAAACATGGTATCAGATTATAAGATTAATTTTTGTCCAATACTGCATTATAAATGAAATTATATTCATTACTGTACTAAAACATTTGTGTTGATCTACAGGATAGAGAATAGATATAATCCATTTATATACCTAAGTACTGATACCGCTGTGAAGTGGTTGGGGTGGGGGTGGTGGTGGTGGTGGTGAGGGTGGTGGTGGGGGTAGGGGCATAACAACTGTAAGTTGATAATGATAGTTTTAAAACTATTCTGTTGAGCCAGTTAGTAGACTAGGTACTGGGTTCACAGCCCGGTACTGGCTCCCACCCAGAGCGAGTTTTATTGACTCAATGGACAGACAACCCAGATAGCTGAGGTGTGTGCCCAGGACATGGTGCTTGAACCTTAATTGGATATGAGCACAAAAATAAGTTGAAAATGAAAATGAAATATGCCACTGATAATAGAGTAACTTGTTTTTTCTCAACACACATGCATTCTACTTTACGTGGGACGTAGCCCAGTAGTAGAGTGCTCATCTGATGCATGGTCAGTCTGGGATCAATCCCCATCAGTAGGCCCACCATAGGGCTATTTCTTGTTCTAGCCAGAGCACCACAACTGGTATATCAAAGACTGTGGTATGTGCAGTCCTGTCTGTGAGTTAGTGCATATAAAAGATCGTTTGCTATCAATGAAAAAATATAGCGGGTTTTCTCTCTAAATATATATATAAAAATGACCAAATATTTGACATTCAATAGCCGATGATTAATAAATCTATCTGCTCTAGTGGTGTTGTTAAACAAAACAACCTTTTAACATGTAGTAAGAGGGTGATATATGAAAACAGCCTGGCCGGGTTTCTTCTCTAAGACTATGTCAAAATGACCAAATATTTGACATCCAATAACCGATGATTAATAAATCGATGTGCTATAATGGTCTCGTTAAACAAAACAAACTTTAACTTTATCTACTTCACATATGCCACTCACGCACACGCACGCATGCACACACACACACACACACACACACACACACACACACACACACACACACACACACACAGATGTACTAACCTGCATATTACATATGCCACTCACACACACACACACACACACACAGATGTACTAACCTGCATAATACATATGCCACTCACGCACTCACGCACACACACACACACACATGTACTAACCTGCATATTACATATGCCACTCTCACACACACACACATACAGAGATGTACTAACCTGCATGTTACTTATGCCACTCACACACACACACACACACAGATGTACTAACCTGCATGTCACATGTGCCACTCACACACACACAGATGTACTAACCTGCATGTTACATATGCCATTCACGCACACACACACACACAGATGTACTAACCTGCATGTTACATATGCCACTCACACACACACACCAGAGAGATGTACTAACCTGCATGTTACATATGCCATTCACGCACACACACACACACAGATGTACTAACCTGCATGTTACATATGCCACTCACACACACACACACAGAGAGATGTACTAACCTGCATGTTACATATGCCATTCACGCACACACACACAGAGAGATGTACTAACCTGCATGTTACATATGCCACTCACACACACACACACAGAGAGATGTACTAACCTGCATGTTACATATGCCACTCACACACACACACACACACACACAGATGTACCACCTCACACACACAGAGAGATGTACTAACCTGCATGTTACATATGCCACTCACACACACACACACACAGAGATGTACTAACCTGCATGTTACATATGCCACTCACACACACACACACAGAGAGATGTACTAACCTGCATGTTACATATGCCATTCACGCACACACAGATGTACTAACCTGCATGTTACATATGCCATTCACGCACGCACACACACACACACACACACAGATGTACTAACCTGCATGTTACATATGCCATTCACGCACACACACACACACACAGAGATGTACTAACCTGCATGTTACATATGTCATTCATGCACACACACACATAGAGATGTACTAACCTGCATGTTACAACTTACATATGCCACTCATGCACACACACACACACAGAGATGTACTAACCTGCATGTTACATATGCCATTCACGCACACACACACACACACACAGAGATGTACTAACCTGCATGTTACATATGCTATTCACGCACACACACACACAGAGAGATGTACTAACCTGCATGTTACATATGCCATTCACGCACACACACACACACACACACAGAGATGTACTAACCTGCATGTTACATATGCCACTCACGCACACACACACACACACACAGATGTACTAACCTGCATGTTACATATGCCACTCACGCACACATACACATATGTACTAACCTGCATGTTACATATGCCACTCACACACACACACACAGAGATGTACTAACCTGCATATTACATATGCCACTCACGCACACACACAGATGTACTAACCTGCATGTTACATATGACACACACACACAGATGTACTAACCTGCATATTACATATGACACACATTCACACACTCACGCACACACACACACACACAGATGTACTAACCTGCATATTACATACTGACACACATTCACACGCCACACAAACACACACAGATGTACTAACCTGCATTATTTCACTACTGACACACACATTCACACGGATGTACTAACCTGCATATTACATACGACACACACATTCACACGGATGTACTAACCTGCATATTTCATACGACACACACATTCACACGGATGTACTAACCTGCATATTACATACGACACACACATTCACACGGATGTACTAACCTGCATATTTCATACGACACACACATTCACACGGATGTACTAACCTGCATATTACATACGACACACACATTCACACGGATGTACTAACCTGCATATTACATATGACACACACATTCACACGGATGTACTAACCTGCATATTACATACGACACACACATTCACACGGATGTACCAACCTGCATATTACATATGACACACACATTCACACGGATGTACTAACCTGCATATTACACATGACACACACATTCACACGGATGTACTAACCTGCATATTACACATGACACACACATTACACTAACCTGACATGACACACATTCACACGGATGTACTAACCTGCATATTACACATGACACACATTCACACGGACATACCAACCTGCATATTACATATGACACACACATTCACACGGATGTACCAACCTGCATATTACATATGACACACACATTCACACGGATGTACTAACCTGCATATTACATATGACACACACATTCACACGGATGTACCAACCTGCATATTACATATGACACACACATTCACACGGATGTACCAACCTGCATATTACACATGACACACACATTCACACGGATGTACTAACCTGCATATTACACATGACACACACATTCACACGGATGTACTAACCTGCATATTACATATGACACACACATTCACACGGATGTACCAACCTGCATATTACATATGACACACACATTCACACGGATGTACCAACCTGCATATTACATATGACACACACATTCACACGGATGTACCAACCTGCATATTACATATGACACACACATTCACACGGATGTACCAACCTGCATATTACACATGACACACATTCACACGGATGTACTAACCTGCATATTACACATGACACACACATTCACACGGATGTACTAACCTGCATATTACACATGACACACATTCACACGGATGTACTAACCTGCATATTACACATGACACACATATTCACACGGATGTACTAACCTGCATATTACATATGACACACACATTCACACGGATGTACTAACCTGCATATTACATATGACACACATATTCACACGGATGTACTAACCTGCATATTACACATGACACACATTCACATGGATGTACTAACCTGCATATTACATATGACACACACATTCACATGGATGTACTAACCTGCATATTACATATGACACACACATTCACACGGATGTACTAACCTGCATATTACATATGACACACACATTCACACGGATGTACTAACCTGCATATTACACATGACACACACATTCACACGGATGTACTAACCTGCATATTACACATGACACAGACATTCACACGGATGTACTAACCTGCATATTACATATGACACAGACATAGACACAGACATACACACGGATGTACTAACCTGCATATTACATATGACACTATCTCACATACACAGATGTACCTATCTGCATATTACATATGACACTATCTCGAAGACACACACACACACAGAGATATACTAACCTGCGTATTACATATGACACACTATCTACACGCCTCGTAATTAGGTGTGGGTGAACTGATAAGAAGTCACTGTGGGCTATGGTATATCTTATCTGTAGTCAGGGAGTTCATGTCTACAGGCTGTTCCATACATCACCCTCTTACACAGGATAGCTGTCACACTGCAGCACTCCACTTATTAATAAGTATTAACTTAATGTCAAACTGACACACACTGTCTGTCTGTCTAATGTAACTACCTGTATGTTAATTAGCAGTCAGTTAGCTACAGTAGTCCATTTATTAGTCATTATGAACGGTGTCTTATATCACTAATTAGTGTGAAAGCATCAAGTTCAAGCAGTCCTATGTTAGTAATAATTTAGCAGATTTCAAACTGACCCAGATTGTATTCAGCAGAAGACAGACTTCAAAGGAAAGGTTGACAGATAGGAAGGAAGGAAATGTTTTAACGACGCACTCAACACATTTTATTTCCTGTTATATGGCATCAGACATATGGTTAAGGACCACACAGATATTGAGAGAGGAAACCCGCTGTCACCACTTCATGGGCTACTCTTTTCGATTAGCAGCAAGGGATCATTTATATGCACTATCCCATAGACAGGATAGCACATACCACGGCCTTTGATGTACCAATTGTGGTGCACTGGCTGGAGCGAGAAATAGCCCACACCGATGGGGATCAAAGAAAGAAATGTTTTATTTAAGGAAGCACTCAACACATTTTATTTACGGTTATATGGCGTCTGACATATGGTTAAGGACCACACAGATTTTTTAGAGGAAACCCGCTGTTGCCACTTCATGGGCTACTCTTTCTGATTAGCAGCAAGGGATCTTTTATTTGCGCTTCCCACAAGCAGGATAGCACAAACCATGGCCTTTGTTAAACCAGTTATGGATCACTGGTCGGTGCAAGTGGTTTTACACCTACCCATTGAGCCTTTCGGATCACTCGCTCACAGTTTGGAGTCGGTATCTGGATTAAAAATCTCATGCCTCGACTGGGATCCGAACCCAGGACCTACCAACCTGTTGACCGATGGCCTAAGCACGACGCCACCGAGGCCGGTCCAATGGGGATCAATCCCAAACTGACCGCTCATCAAGCGAGTGCTTTACCACTGGGCTACATCCCATCCCTAGTTGACAGATAAGACAGCCGGATGGCAGGCAAATTGCTATACCTACATCACAGAGGAACTAAAAAAATAATATAAAAAATACTGAAATGCCTTTTCAAAAGTTTGCTTTGTTTAACGACACCACTAGAGCACATTGATTAATTCATCATTGGCTATTGGATGTCAAATATTTGGTAATTCTGACACTTAGTCATCAGAGGAAACCTGCTATATTTTTTTTCCATTAGTAGCAAGGAATCTTTTATATGCACTGTCCCAGAGACAGGAAAGCACATACGATGGCCTTTGACCAAAAACTGCAGTCATGTGTCCTGTGTTTTCACAGACTGTATTCTGATATAGAAATGGTATTTAAATGTATGTAAAGTTTAATGGTGGCGTGCAACCCAAAGTCATCCCACTGGACAAATATTGATACTAGAGCAACAGGGCTAGTACACTGTAGGTAACCCAATACTCCAGTGTACACCACTAACTATATACACTCAAACTTGTCTTTAGCAACCACCTACACAGGTCTAGCACACTGTAGGTAACCCAATACTCCAGTGTACACCACTAACTATATACACTCAAACTTGTCTTCAGCAACCACCTACACAGGTCAGTAGAACTAAATTCAAGTCTGTGTAGTTTAACAACACCACTAGAGCACACTGTAGGTAACCCAATACTCCAGTGTACACCACTAACTATATACACTCAAACTTGTCTTTAGCAACCACCTACACAGGTCTAGCACACTGTAGGTAACCCAATACTCCAGTGTACACCACTAACTATATACACTCAAACTTGTCTTCAGCAACCACCTACACAGGTCAGTAGAACTAAATTCAAGTCTGTGTAGTTTAACAACACCACTAGAGCACACTGTAGGTAACCCAATACTCCAGTGTACACCACTAACTATATACACTCAAACTTGTCTTTAGCAACCACCTACACAGGTCAGTAGAACTAAATTCAAGTCTGTGTAGTGTTAACTGTGTAGTTTAACAACACCACTAGAGCACACTGTAGGTAACCCAATACTCCAGTGTACACCACTAACTATATACACTCAAACTTGTCTTCAGCAACCACCTACACAGGTCAGTAGAACTAAATTCAAGTCTGTGTAGTTTAACAACACCACTAGAGCACACTGTAGGTAACCCAATACTCCAGTGTACACCACTAACTATATACACTCAAACTTGTCTTCAGCAACCACCTACACAGGTCAGTAGAACTAAATTCAAGTCTGTGTAGTTTAACAACACCACTAGAGCACACTGTAGGTAACCCAATACTCCAGTGTACACCACTAACTATATACACTCAAACTTGTCTTCAGCAACCACCTACACAGGTCAGTAGAACTAAATTCAAGTCTGTGTAGTTTAACAACACCACTAGAGCACACTGTAGGATACTCCAGTGTACACCACTAACTATATACACTCACTCAAACTTGTACACTCAAAGTCTTTAGCAACCACCTTAGAACTAAATTCAAGTCTGTGTAGTGTTAACAACACCACTAGAGCACACTGTAGGTAACCCAATACTCCAGTGTACACCACTAACTATATACACTCAAACTTGTCTTCAGCAACCACCTACACAGGTCAGTAGAACTAAATTCAAGTCTGTGTAGTTTAACAACACCACTAGAGCACACTGTAGGTAACCCAATACTCCAGTGTACACCACTAACTATATACACTCAAACTTGTCTTCAGCAACCACCTACACAGGTCAGTAGAACTAAATTCAAGTCTGTGTAGTTTAACAACACCACTAGAGCACACTGTAGGTAACCCAATACTCCAGTGTACACCACTAACTATATACACTCAAACTTGTCTTTAGCAACCACCTACACAGGTCAGTAGAACTAAATTCAAGTCTGTGTAGTTTAACAACACCACTAGAGCACACTGTAGGTAACCCAATACTCCAGTGTACACCACTAACTATATACACTCAAACTTGTCTTCAGCAACCACCTACACAGGTCAGTAGAACTAAATTCAAGTCTGTGTAGTTTAACAACACCACTAGAGCACACTGTAGGTAACCCAATACTCCAGTGTACACCACTAACTATATACACTCAAACTTGTCTTTAGCAACCACCTACACAGGTCAGTAGAACTAAATTCAAGTCTGTGTAGTTTAACAACACCACTAGAGCACACTGTAGGTAACCCAATACTCCAGTGTACACCACTAACTATATACACTCAAACTTGTCTTTAGCAACCACCTACACAGGTCAGTAGAACTAAATTCAAGTCTGTGTAGTTTAACAACACCACTAGAGCACACTGTAGGTAACCCAATACTCCAGTGTACACCACTAACTATATACACTCAAACTTGTCTTCAGCAACCACCTACACAGGTCAGTAGAACTAAATTCAAGTCTGTGTAGTTTAACAACACCACTAGAGCACACTGTAGGTAACCCAATACTCCAGTGTACACCACTAACTATATACACTCAAACTTGTCTTCAGCAACCACCTACACAGGTCAGTAGAACTAAATTCAAGTCTGTGTAGTTTAACAACACCACTAGAGCACACTGTAGGTAACCCAATACTCCAGTGTACACCACTAACTATATACACTCAAACTTGTCTTCAGCAACCACCTACACAGGTCAGTAGAACTAAATTCAAGTCTGTGTAGTTTAACAACACCACTAGAGCACACTGATTTATTAAAAGTAAAGTTTGTTTTATTTAACGACGCCGCTAGAGCACATTGATTTTTTATCTTATCATCGGCTATTGGACGTCAAACATATGGTCATTCTGACAGTTTTTAGAGGAAACCCGCTGTCGCCACATAGGCTACTCTTTTTACGACAGGCAGCAAGGGATCTTTTATTTGTGCTTCCCACAGGCAGGATAGCACAAACCATGGCCTTTGTTGAACTAGTTATGGATCACTGGTCGGTGCAAGTGATTTACACCTACCCATTGAGCCTTGCGGAGCACTCACTCAGGGTTTGGAGTCGGTATCTGGATTAAAAATCTCATGCCTCGACTGGGTGATTTATTAATTATCGGTTATTGGATATCAAACATTTGCTAATTCTGACATAACCTTAGAGAGGAACACCCTACATTGTTCCATTGGTAGCAAGGGATTTTTTATATGCACCATCTCGCACAGGGTAGCACATACCACACACACTGGTAGTCTTAAGAGGAAACCTGCTACATTTTTTCCATTAGCAGCAAGAGATCTTTTATATGCACTTTTTCCTACAGACACTTTCCAAAAAAACAATGAGTAGAAGTGCTAGGAGCTGTCGAGAGTGACAATTAAAACCTGGTGTTGAAATAACCTTATGTCAGACACCAACTAGGCACCATTTAAATATCCTATTATTATTGTAAGTACTAAAAGTTAACGTCTGTTTTGTTTAACAACACCACTAGAGCACATGGATTCATTAAACATCGGCTATTGGGTGTCATACATTTGGTCATTCTGACAAGTAGTCATCATAGGAAACCGGGATCTTTTATATACATGGACATTTTCCCAGGCAGGAAAGCACATACTGCGACCTTTGACCAGTTGTGGTACACTGGTTGGAACAAGAAAAACCCAATCAGGTGAATGGATCCACCGAGGTGATTCGATACTGCAATACAATCACCTTAAGTGATCACTCAACCGACTGAGATAAATCCCGCCCCATATCTCAATATAGATACAAGCTACTGCGTAACCGCGTCACAGTGTCAATGCAAGACAAACGTCGTATGTTTTTTCATGTTCAGTTTAAATTAGTCAAAAGGTTGTCAATGTCAATAAAAAATCACCAATATATATTTTTTTAAATGTCCTGTCATTTAATCATGCATGATATGCCATGACATGACATACATAGAGATTATTATACGAGTTTGTGTGTCTTACTGATTTTATGAAATGACTGTCAGGATTTTTGTATTGCGCGGGCAAGAGCAAGGGCAATACATGAATCCTGACACGAGTTTTGTAAAATCAGTATGATTCACACGCGAATGTAATAATTTCTTTATTATCCAAAATATTATTTTTATGAGTAACAAGCTAGGACCATGTTAAAATGTTTCAAACTTAACAAGAAGGAGAAGACAAAATGACGTCATTTTCAGAAACGACGTCATTCTAGTAAGTGATTACACAGGGCTAAAACTGTTTAAGCTGCATTGTACGTCATTTTCCAAAATTACGTCATTCGTTGTGCATGTGAAATCATTATGACACACGTGTGTCATACTGGATATATTTCACTGTATATCTTCAACTATGTGGATAATAACTGTATTTATTACCCATATGGTTAAAACTATCTGGGTACATATCAAAGTGATATGTCCCACTAGAATGGGACGTAACACTTCAACATCACACGATGACATCATCGATTGGCACACTACAACCTTACAGGAATGTCAACCAAACGAGTCGAGTGATATAAATTAAGATTGATTATGGGTAATAAATAGGATATTAAACTCGCTACCATTTCATATCATGCTTATGCCCTTTGTGAAGTGATTTGAAAATTATTTCACTCAGAACATAAACATGATATGAAATGTAAGCTCGTTTAATATCCTGTAAGTACAGAATATGAATTACAAACTTTACTTATTTAATGTTCATTTTCTCAGTTTAAAATGTTCTGAACATGCATTGTTACACTGATCAACCCAGTATCATGAACTTATTGTTATAAAACAGAAATCGTGTATGCGAGTGATGAAGAAATGGATGGATGGATGGATGGATGAATGAACGACTGGACAGATGGAAGACATCTCAACTACAGATGGATAGATGGATGAATGAACGACTGGACAGATGAAAGACATCTCAACTACAGATGGATGGATGAATGAACAACTCGACAGATGGAAGACATCTCAACTACAGATGGATGGATGGATGGATGGATGGATGGATGGATGAACGACTCGATAGATGGAAGACATCTCAACTACAGATGGATGTATGGATGGATGGATGAACAACTGGACGGATGGAAGGTATCTGAACTACAGATGGATGGATGGATGGATGGATGGATGAATGAATGAACGACTGGACAGATGGAAGACATCTCAACTAGAGATAGATGGATGGATGAATAGATGGATGAATGAATGGACAGATAGATTACAGATGATGGAAGACATTTCAACTACAGATGGATGGATGGATGGATGGATGGATGGATGGATGGATGAATGTATGGATAGATATATTACAGACAGATGGAAGACATCTCAACTACAAATAGATAAATGGATGGTTGGATGGATGGATGGATGGATGGATGGATGGATGGATGGATGGATGGATGGATGGATGGATGGATGGATGGATGGATGAATGAATGATTTTACAACACTGCAGCAGGAAGTACGACACAGACTGACAGGTATCAAACGACGGTAATGTAGGCAGATGAACTCCTGTGACCAACAAAGTAGGTCCATGCAACTTTCTCAGCTGTCAATTTATATAACTCAGCAAATCACAACACAAAAAGAAATTCCATCTTGGTCTCCATTGAAAGCAGCAGCAGCACTCCTTGTTACCCACCATATGTCAGTGGTCTTCCACGAACACCCAACACACACACACACATAGAACAATACTTTCTGCACTCCGGCCGCACAATGTGGTCACTCCATTGACCGCCAGGTAAGCTGTGATGACAATGACCGGTGATTAAATCACAGGTAAAGCTGCAACAAGCTAGTCACCTGGCCTGATTGATTAAGCCAGCATGCCACACGTCATACAGTAGCTTGACCTGTCTATACTGTGAAATATCTCAACGTGTGCACAGCGTCATGTGACAGGCACACGGTTTGGGGTACAGTCGCACCACGTGTAAACAGATACTAGTCATACAGCAGCTTGACCTGTCTATACTGTGAAATATCTCAACGTGTGCACAGCGTCATGTGACAGGCACACGGTTTGGGGTACAGTCGGACCATGTGTAAACAGACACTAGCTGCTCAAGAGTACTGACTACTGAGGAACACTACATCAAAATAGCATGCTTTTCAATTGAAACAATGAAAGAATGTGCTGGGGTGTAAGTGAACATTGCTTGCACCCACGGTAAGCAATGGAATATAATCATCACAGCGTTCTGTACTTCCTGGTGTGATGACCTAAACCCTCTGATATATCATAAACATATCAGGTGATTGTTACCTATACCCGAGACCCAACTCACGATTTAATACGTGGCTAACAAAAGGACAATGTTTGCACAGTCATACCCTAATTGTAGTCTAAACACGAAATTCATGTTTTATGTGCTAGATATATATTTCATTTTGTTTCCATGCTTTTATTCAAATTATTAATTTAAAGTTTATTTTGTTTAACGACAACACTAGAGCACATTGATTTATTAAACATCGGCAATTGGATGTCACACATTTGGTACTTTTAACACATAGTCTTAAAGAAGAAACCCGCTTCATTTTCCCATTAGTAGCAAGGGATCTTTTATATGCATCATCCCACAGACAGGATAGCACATACCACGGCCTTTACCATAGGGCTACGTAGAACAGTGATAGAAATGAGATAAAAAAATCACTTGTCCACCGGACAAGTATACCACAAAATCTACTTGTCCCTCAACATTTCCACTTGTCCATCTGTGTAGGGCAGGAGGTGGATGCAGATGGAAACGTTAAAGCGCTTGACTTTTCTTTTTAAACCAGTTCGCGTATTACTCTTCACTTCAGACTACATGTAATTTCATCACTCAGGTGACTACAACAAATTGTAGATTTATTTTACATTCGATATAGTTTCATCATGAAGCAAAAAGTCATAAAAAATTTGTGTTTTTCTTTAGAATTCAATGAAAGCCAGTTAAATTGTTCTCGAGCACAGTTCCCTTCAGAACACATCACTCGTTTTCAGCTTTCACTTTCAGCTAAAGGCCTGGAAATAATTGTTTGGCAGTACTTGTCGAAATCACCTGTCATAAATGAAAATATACCTGTCACTAAATGTTAAAATAATGTTACTGCTGTCCTTTATTAATCATATACTGTTACATACACTAGTATGTATAGGTTTACATGATGCAGTGAATCTCCTCTAAACAGTAGCCTAAACCCATGGGCCACAATGGGTTCTAGTAAGTTCCATGGGTATCCAGGTTACAGGGGTTTGGATTGAGGTAAAAGTCTTTGTTGTATTCAGTTCACTATTAAATATGGAAAAAGTAATAAACTCAAATAATTGAAAATTTGAAAATTTGTCAAAAACGCAGCACAAGCCGAAGTGAAAGTACCGAAGTGACAACTAACCCTGAGCCTCGTTCAAGGTAGCCTAATATTCTGCCATAAATGATGACTGCTACCTGCGGGACTACGCTCTTTCAGAGGTACAATTTACATTAAATGAACACAATGGAACTAGATGATTCGTCTACTGTTCAGTTTTAAAAGGTAGGCCTAAACATTCATGTTAAAGGATGCGTTTGCTGTTGAGCCATTCACAACGCATAGGTTTGCTCAGGTCTATTAATCATTTTAATAGGCACAGGAAACTCTTTTCCCCAGAAAACACGAATGCGTTCTAGTAACAGTTCAAGTATAAGCACATGCATGATATTGTGAAAACAATTTTTAAAAACCCGACTTGTTCTGATAACAAATCAACAAGAAACCGCGTGATCAGGCTTATCCTGCCTTTTTATGGGTTTGCTGATCGATCATAATTTTGTTTCGTCATACACAATTATTTTTAAGTAACATATTTCATAAAATTCACTGCAGAGATATATGTAAATATAAGTTACACCTAAATAATAAAATAATAAATAATATTAATAATCTTAGATTAACCCGTCTAACAGGTTTTCGTGTTTTATCATATTACCGATGATGTAATCAGTAATTCACAAATATCTAAGGAAAACTGATTTTCACATTTGTGGTAAACAGGCAACTACTTCGTTTTAAACTTAAAAAACAAAACAATAAACTTTTTTCTTTTTTTTAAATACGAATATAACTTGTCCATAAAATAAATTATTCATGTCAGCCGAGATGTTCCGAGTGGGGAATTCGGAACTCAATTGTAACTCCAAGGTATTCCGAATATTCACGAGCTAAGACCATTATGTTATCAAGACCATGTTTATTTAACTCTCAAACCACGATATTTGTATAACAGTTTGCAATGAGACACCGCTGATTTTGCGGTTTTTTGGTGTGTGTGTTTGTTTTGGTTTTTTTTGGGGGGGGGGGGGGGTAAAGTATAATAATTGCTAAAATATATTCTGATACTACTTTGTAAAAAAAAACCATTTTACTTGTTCACCGGATAACCAAGTGCTACGGTAAATTATGCTTGTCCGAGTAAATTTTCACTTGTTGGGACAAACGGACAAGTACTTATTTCGAACACTGTAGAAACAATGTAGACCTTTGGTATTTTGGGGGGTGCACCCCCCCACTGTGTATGGGCTTACATTATATACAATGTAGATTGTTCATGGTGTTTGATCAACTACTATCAAATCAAAATTCAAGTGGTACTGGATCATAGGGTATTAGCTGTTCTCATGACACAATGTTACAATCCAGGGCCAGTTGTCCACATAAAGTCTCCAGTGGGAATTTAATGAAGAAAGATGGCAACACACACCATTTTGAAGCTTAGGCCTTGGAGACTTTAAAAAATGTTTGGTGCCAATTTTTTAAAACAGCTTCAAGGTCACATGCCAAGGTCAAAGGTCAATAATGGTTAAATTCAGCTTCAGAGGTTTGATAATATAATCAATCCAAGAAAAACATGTACGTGAAATTAATAATACATAATGTATTAATGTTTATATTAACATATTTACATATATCCATTATATGCTACTTTAATTCTTTAAAATGATATATCTTGCCAACTTTCTTCATTAAATTCCCATGGAATTACAACTGGCCCTGAACTATTATACACCTATTTCAAAATACATACATCTACATACTGGGGAACACATTAGTTTGTTCTGTTTAACAACACCACTAGAGCATTCATTATTTTTTACTGGATGTCACAACATTTCAGAGGAAACCTACTATATTTTTCTATTAGTAGATAAGGATCATTTATATACACAAACAGCAGTACCATGGCCTTTAATATACCAGAAGTGGAGCACGAGCTCGAATAGAAAAAAACAGTGGATACACTGAGGAGCTTGGGATACACAGATACATGTTGAGTGACTGAATGAGAGAGAGAGAGAGAGAGAGAGAGAGAGAGAGAGAGAGAGAGAGAGAGAGAGAGAGAGAGAGAGAGAGAGAGAGAGAGAGAGAGAGAGAGAGAGAGAAGAGAAACAGAGAGAGAGACAGAGACAGAGAGACTGAGACAGATGGAGAGACAGAGACAGAGAGGGAGGGGAGATAGAGACATAGAGAGAGAGAGAGAGAGAGACAGAGACAGACTGAGACAGATTATGAGATGGGTGAGCGGCGAGTGAAAGAGATTATGAGATGGGTGAGGGGTGAGTGAAGTAGGTTATAAGAGGGGTAAGTAGTGAGTGAAGGAGATTATGAGATTGTGAGATGGGTGAGGGGTGAGTGAAAGAGACAATGAGAGGGTGAGGGGCAAGTGAAGGAGATTATGAGATGGGTGAGTAAAGGAGATTATGAGATGGGTGAAGGGTGAGTGAAGTAGATTATGAGATGGGTGAGGGGTGAGTGAAGGAGATTATGAGATGGGCGAGGGGTGAGTGAAGGAGATTATGAGATGGGCGAGGGGTGAGTGAAGGAGATTATGAGATGGGCGAGGGGTGAGTGAAGGAGATTATGAGATGGGCGAGGGGTGAGTGAAGGAGATTATGAGATGGGTGAGGGGTGAGTGAAGTAGGTTATAAGAGGGGTGAGTGGTGAGTGAAGGAGATTATGAGATTGTGAGATGGGTGAGGGGTGAGTGAAAGAGACAATGAGAGGGTGAGGGGCAAGTGAAGGAGATTATGAGATGGGTGAGTAAAGGAGATTATGAGATGGGTGAAGGGTGAGTGAGTAGATTATGAGATGGGCGAGGGGTGAGTAAAGGAGATTATGAGATGGGCAAGGGGTGAGTGAAGGAGATTATGAGATGGGCGAGGGGTGAGTGAAGGAGATTATGAGATGGGCGAGGGGTGAGTGAAGGAGATTATGAGATGGGCGAGGGGTGAGTGAAGGAGATTATGAGATGGGCGAGGGGTGAGTGAAGGAGATTATGAGATGAGCGAGGGGTGAGTGAAGGAGATTATGAGATGGGTGAGGGGTGAGTGCAATAGATTATGAGACTGTCAAAAACCAGCTTACTTAACAGGTCATTCTTTTGGACTGTCAAAAATTTTACAACAACAAGAAGAGTATCATCTGATTTTAGTGTGCAATAATAACACAACATAAATAAATAAGCACAGTTCTACAGCAAACAAACAAAAAAGCAGTGTTGAAAAGAGCACAGGTCTCCAAATCCTTCAGAAAATGTTCCCTGTCCTCAAAAGTTAAAGTTTGCTTTGCTTAACAACACCACTAGAGCACATTGATTTATTAATCATTGATTACTGAATGTCAAACAAATGGTAATTTTGACATATAGTCTCAAAGAGGAAATCTGCTATATTTTTTCATCAGTAGCAAGGAATGTTTTATATACACCATCCCATAGACAGGCTAGCACATACCACAGTTTTTGATATACCAGTCATAATGCACTAGCTAGAACGGGAAATAATCCTCCAACGGGGATCAACCCTAGATCGACTGTGCATTAGGCAAGCACTTTACCACTGGACTATGTCCTGCCCTCTTTTACACCTTGAAATGCCGGTCTCACTTTTCCCTAGTTTAAGTGGTGACTCAGTCTTTTGAGTACATTTATAATTATCATTTAAAAATGAGCTTGCTAAAATAACATTTCCTCTTCTTAGGTCTCACTTACACAGTTCACTTTTGGGTGAGAGTTCATTCATCAGTGTCCACTATAGTTCCTAATTGTGACATATGTTATGATTCACACATTCACTTCTAGGAATTGGGGAAGAATTAAAACAATTTGTATGTTTAATGGTAAGCCTTTCTGGCTGGAGTTTGCCCATGTTGTTTTGTAATATTGTGCACTGACCTTTTGGGACATAGGTGTATAGCGCAAGGACAGCCAGAGTGAATCGGTTAATGAACCACTTGTTCGGACTGGTACTACAGCCAGATGCGGTTATATAGCAAAAAACTGACACTGAAATGTTCTCAAGTTTGCAGTGAAAATAAATGCTTATATAATGTATGTTTGCAATGATGGACATGTATGTTGTTAGTGCAAACGAGAACTCGTTCTATTGGCAATCTTCATTTGAAGTTGGGCAATTTAACATGGATTTCAATGGCAGATGACATCTGTGTAGCGAGTCCTTACTTTTTATTGTCACCCATAATTATTCTCCTGAATTCTCGAGGAGGTTATAAATGTATGTGACACAATGGAATTCATAACAGCAGTGACCCACAGCAGCGACCCACGCCTGTCTGAGGTCAAAATGTGCCAGTGTTCATGTGCCTGTGACATGTGGAGAAATTGTCTTCATATATTCCAAAATGGCTTTACGTTCTCAAGTGGTGAAATGTAGTCCAGCGGTAAAGCGCTTGGCTGACGTGCGGTCACTCTGGGATCGATGACCGCCAGTGGCCCATTAGGCTAATTCATTTTCCAGTCAGTATACCACAACTGGTATATCAAAGGCTGTAATATGTGCTATCCTGTCTATGGTATGGTGCATATAAAAGATCCCATGCTACTAATGGAAAAATGTAGTGGGTTTAATAAATCAATGTGCTCTAGTGGTAGGACTGATCCCAGACCATCGGCGCATAAGGGAGCGCTTTACCGCTGGGCTACATCCTGCCCCAGATAGTTGAATGAATGAAAAATAAATAAACAGGTGTTTGGTTTCAAACTGGGGCAGTGTATGGAGTATGACCGGCATCTACTAAGCTGGTAAACACACACACACACACAAATAACCCTGACCAAAGTAAACCAATCACTGGCCACTTCCTTCTCATTCACTAACTGAGATGGCAACACAGTGAACGTATTGACTGGCGAATGGATGGATGGATGGATGGATGGATGGATGGATGGATGGATGGATGGATGAGTGGATGAATGGATGGATGGATGGATGGATGGTTGGATTGATGGATGGATAAATGGATGGATAGATACATGGATGAATGGATGGATGGATGGATGGGGGAATGAATGGATAGATGGATGGATGGATGGATGGATGGATGGATGGATAGATGGATGGATAGATACATGGATGAATGGATGGATGAATGGATGGATGGATGGGGGAATGAATGGATAGATGGATGGTTGGATGGATGGATGGATGGATGGATGGATGGATGGATGGATATGTAGATGAATGGGTAGATGGATGGATGGATGGATGAATGGATAAGATACATGGATGAATGGATGGATGAATGGATGGATCGATGGATGGATGGATAAGTGGATAGGGTGATAGGTGTGTACCTGGATGAATGGATGGATGGATGGTCATTTGATGGATGGGTTGGTGGATGGATTGATCAATGGGTGAATGAACAGAGGACCTGGATGGATGGATGGATGGATGGATGGATGAATGGATGGATGGAAGGATGGATGAATGGATGGATGAATGGATGAAGGGAAGGATGGATGGATGGATGGGTGAATGGATGGATAGACAGAGAGAAGAATAGATAATTGAACAGTCAGATGAATGGACATAAAGATATAAGAATGGAAAGAGATTAAATAACAAATCGATTTGAATGAACAGCTGCATAGATGGACGGATGGATGGATGGATGGATAGATGGATGAATGGATGGATAGTGGGATACATCTTGATCAACAGATAAAGGATGAATGAATTAACAAATCAACTGATGGATACAGAGATAGATGAATAAATGAATAAATGGATGGATGGATGTAAAATTGATGGACAGATGGAAGGATGAATGAATGGTGTATTTTGACAAGCAATCACTAAAGTTTGAACCTACATTTAAAGCTTCAAATTGAAACAATGTCATTTCATTACTCACTTTTTGCCAGGCATGTCTACAACGCTTTGACCATCACCGGAGGCTTGTGTTCCTCTGTCTTTCCCTCAACAATTTGCAAACAATTAACACTGTCACTTCCTCTGCACTTAATAACTATTTGTGAAGACAACTGCATGCAGATATCAAAGAGTTTTGAACTGTGGGGTAACAAGCTTCTTCTTTGGTACTAATTGCTCCACACACCTTCTCCTTGTACTGTGAATGTCAGCCATGCAACGCTACCACCCAGCCACACATTTTTTCACTTTCAAAGAGATTTGGCAGGGTCACTTTCAAAACCCACTTATGGATACATCAGGGAAGTGGCGTAGACCTTGTGACCAAATGGTGGACTGTTCTGTGCAGATCACTGCCATGTTTACGCGTGTTTACGTGTGTTAATGAAGGCATGATTGCCTCCCAGCCCCGGTGTGTTTGTACTGCCTGGTCAGGTTTATGGAAAGCAAACAAGCCTTCCTGATCCGTCAGTCACCTGTCATTCCCACTGGCCAGCTACTCACATGCAGCCAGCCACAGCCTCAGGTGTTTGTAAATACCATATATGCAGACCTGTCAACCCTCCCGGATTCCGCGGGAGTCTCCCGGTATTTGATCAAATCTCCTTTCACCTGTGCGGGAGACAGTTTCTCCTGTTAAATGACATTTTTGTAAGCATAAAAAAATATCGATCCTCTTTTGTCAAAATAACAGAAGGGAAGTAACTCTGCCTTTTTTTTCTCATTCGGAAAATGTCGACTACTTTCGGTTTCCGAGAATGTAACAGGCCGAATTGTCCCGACTGTTTAACCTTTGCCGAAGTGAGAATTGTGGGATAGCCTATTTATATTGTTAAAAAAGCACATGGAGTTTATAAAATGACGTGTTATTATAATGTTTGTTGTCATCGTAATGGCTACGAAGCGTGTTGCCGCTAATTCAAAAGGCTGTGTATTGACATTCAGTGTTGCCATATAAAAAAAAAAAACTATCCAATTTAGTTTTAATAACACCTCTGAATTGTAAAATGTCTTCCCACTGGATTACATAATGCAACTATGACGAATCTGAACTGCCAGACTCCCGAGTTGACAGCGATACACACGATGCATGTTAAAATCACATGTCACAGCAAGACAACGAAAAGACCAATTAGCTGTATAAACATACTTGTGTCAGTTAATGTTGTATGTTTGTGCGGTAAAATGTTGGTTATAAGGGTACACTTCAAGAAATTATTTTTGTACAATTAAAAAATGTTGTGTTTGACATTGACATAAAGTTACTCACGGAAATGGGTATAATTCCGGTATATTTCACACGATGTCCGTAATGAGGTTTTACTTTTGATTAATGAAAATACAATGTTTATTGCATCATTATAATGATTTAAAATAAGTACCACGCCACCGTTCCTCATTATAGTAAAAACTGAATATTAATTTATAAGATTTATATAAATTTGTTTTTGGTACTTAGGTACACTAACCACAAATGATAATGTAACGCAACCTGTAAGGCTTAAGTGTAATACCGTAAATGTACTAATTAAATTATTTTTTTCTTGTTCATGTTCTTAACATTTTTGGATAAAATATTTTTTTTTGTTTTTAAATGTTTTAAATTATAATATTTAAAAAACAAAAAATTTAATTTTTTTTTTTTTTAATGCCAAGATCTAAGGTTAAGAAGTATATATGACATTATAAAGTATTCATACAACTTATTGTAATAATGTTTTTTTTAAATCTTGCGATTTTGGGTTAAATTGTGTGAATTTAAAAAATCTCCTGCTTTTTGACAAAATCTCCTGCTTTTTCAACACACACCTCCTGCTTTCTCTTGACTAAAGGTTGACAGGTCTGCATATATGACCTAATTAATGCACCTCGGGTGTTTGTAAATACTATATATGACCTAATTAATGCACCCCAGGTAAATACCAGATAGGACCTACTTAAGGCACTTCAGGTGTTTGTAAATATATGGTAGGTCCTAATTAACACACATCAGGTGTTTGTAAATACCATATAGGACCTAATTAATATACCTCAGGTGTTTGTAAATACCATATTTGACTTAGAGCTAAATACATGTGATGCACCTCAAGTATTTATACATACATATTCGAGGTATTTAATTTACCTGAAGCATTTATAAAAATCATATTTTACTTAATTAATGAACCTCCAGTGTTTCTAAATACCTTACTTATCTAGGGTTCACATTTTACCATGGCACTGACATCATAATATAAAGTCCAGTTTTCCATAATTTAATGTGAATAAATTTTGTTTACAAGATAGCAGTCTTCTTTTTAAAATGATGACGAAAAATAACTTATTTGCCAATGAACGATTTCTAAAAATGTCCATTTAGCTAAATTTGTACGTCCAATGCAGACCTCTGAAAATATGTTACGCTGTCATTTATCACTGTTCATGAAACAATATATTTGTAACGAGTTATGCAAAATAAAATGGGTTACCTGAAAAGCATTTGCGTAACCCATATTTGGGTTAAGCAAACTTTCAATTCTCAGACCAGAAATGTAAATAACGTCTTTAGTACAATAACTTCACACACTACATCTGTACCACGCACACATGAATTTTATTTACATGTAAGTCTGACATAGGGATTTGTAACATACACATATGTATCAGTAGAAAATACTTTTAAAAAACATTAATTACAAGAATGTTTATGCATAGACGACTCATTTAAAATATAATATTTTAGATAAAGCTAATCTACCGCCGAAAGTGTGCCAAAGATTTTTATGATTATGCCGTTTTCAATTTAAAGGATACCAAAGAAAAAATACTTTGTCATAAATGACACTTTAGATATAGTAAAAACATTAACAGGTCAAGAAATTGTCACTTTTTGCCCATTCCATCCACCAAATCTCTTCTCAAAGTTTTAAAAGTTTGCAAATTATTGTGTTCTTAGTGTGACAACTGCATTGATGGAAATTATTGTGTTGTTCGTGTGACAACTGCATTGATGGAAATTATTGTGTTGTTCGTGTGACAACTGCATTGATGGAAATTATTGTGTTGTTCATGTGACAACTGCATTGATGGAAATTATGATACACATGTTTCAAACCAAGCGTTTGCTGTGTCGGTTTTCAAAATACAAAATGAAGAAGGCGACATGTCGAACATTGATTTATAGTTACAATATACAGCACACTAACATCCATTAATTAGCAGTACAGCCGGTGAAAGAAAGGAAAAACAAACATGTTAAAGACTGTCTATGTAGCAACCTGTAATCAGCGACCACCTGTAATCAGTGGACACCTGTCTTAAGTTGTCACTTTTGTCTACTCTCTTGTGTGGCTGCTTAAGACAGGTTAATATGTATGTTAAATACCTAACAGCCACTGATATTCATGCTGAACAAAGTTGCCACTTTAAATTAGTAGTGGTCACATCCTGTAAAGGGTTAAAATGCCACGTAAAGCATGAAATGTCACACCTTCCAGTTGACCCGAATGTTAACTGAGTTAATACAGTACTCGGAACATAAAAAAGTAAAGTTTGTTTTATTTAATGACGCCACTAGAGCACATTGATTTTTTATCTTATCATCGGCTATTGGACATCAAACATATGGTCATTCTGACACTGTTTTTTTTAAGAGGAAACCCGCTGTCGCTATTACGACAGGCGGCAGGGAATCTTTTATTTGTGCTTCCCACAGGCAGGATAGCACAAAGCATGGCCTTTGTTGAACCAGTTATGGATCACTGGTTGGTGTAAGTGGTTTACACCTACCCATTGAGCCTTGCAGAGCACTCACTCAGGGTTTGGAGTCGGTATCTGGTTAAAAATCCCATGCCTCGACTGGGATCCAAACCCAGTACCTACCAGCCTGTAGACCGATGGCCTAACCATGGTGCCACTGAGGCTGGTACTCTGAACACTGTTGGCTTCTCCAATTCAACCAGTTAACATGACCCTCAGTGAGAATTTTGTTAGTGTGATGCACCCCGACTCCAGACATATGAGTTGTAAAAGTCGATCATCTGTATTAGATACATGTAGATCTGTATGTGACAGTAAGATGACATTGATGTTTCTGTGTCTGTGAGTAAATGTCAGTGGCATATAGGAAGGTGTCAAAACATGGGGGCCACACACACACACATACACACACACACACACATATAGTGAATATATATACGAGTATCTAAACCATCATTGCTGCTACTGGATCAAGAAAAGTGTGTGGAGGCACATGCACCCCTTGCACACCACCCACCCCCCCTTGCACGCCACCCACGCAATGAATGTTGATGGGTAAATGAATGTCAATGGGTCAGTTCACGAGATAAAAATGGAAAGCTATTTTTTTTTAATGACACTTTATCTCATTTTAATCTCTGGCTATTTGGTGTCAAACACACAGGATCAAATTTACACAGTTGGTTTGTCATCAACACAGGTGTTTAAGCAGTGTAAATGTATGTACTAAAACATTTGTAATACAATAACAGGTTTTGGAAATTTGGCCCTAGGTTATGTTGACACTTGGCAGTATAATGGTATTAAGAATAACAGTAACAGGTGAATATGAAATTTTATTATCCACCTGGTTCAATATAACCAAGTTAATAAATGTCATATGAAACACACATGTAATAACAAATTTTATTACCCACCTAGTTCAATATAACCAAGTTAATAAATGTCATATGAAACACACATGTAATAACACATTTTATTACCCACCTAGTTCAATATAACCAAGTTAATAAATGTCATATGAAACACACATGTAATAACAAATTTTGTTATCCACCTGGTTCAATATAACCAAATAAATATCATATAAAACACACATGTAATAACAAGTGTAATGATGTAATTATATGTAAAATATGTATGTAAAAACATGATGTCATATCGTCATCTCCTAGTTGTGGTTAAATCATTTTGCGACGATCCTCGTTATTCATTAAACAAATAACAATAAAGAAATTACTTCACTTGTGTGTGAGTCATACTGATTTGATATAGCCTTTGTATTATAACTGTAGGTTGTTTATGTGTCTTCCCACAAACAGGACAGTACATACCACATCCTTTGATATAGCCGTTATATTTTAACTATCGGTGGTTGATATTTATAACTGTGCTCTTTGAGGACAGGTGCTTACTCTTGCAAACATGAAAACATAAAGTTTGTTTTGTTTAACGACACCACTAGATCACATTGATTTATTAATCATCAGCTATTGGATGTCAAACATTTGGTAATTTTGACATATAGTCTTAGAGAGGAAACCTGCTATACTTTTCCATTAGTAGCAAGGGATCTTTTATATACACCATCCCACAGACAGGATAGCACATACCATGACCTTTGATATACCAATCATGGTGCACTGGCTGGAGCGAGAAATAGCCCAATGGCCCACTGATGGGGATTGACCGACCACGCATCCAGTGAGCACTTTACCACTGGACTACGTCCTGGCCCCTGGTACATACATGTCCTATGTTAAAGAATAGCATGCATGTACAATAAAATAATATTTTATTGCATGGGTCAAAAATATCTTTATTATTGTAAGTTAAGTGGGTATGCGTGTAATACAAGTTAAATGGGTATGCCTGTAATACAAGTTAAATGGGTATACCTGTACAAGTTAAATGGGTATGCCAGTACAAGTTAAATGGGTATGCCTGTAATACAAGTTAAATGGGTATACGTGTAATATAAGTTAAATGGGTATGCCTGTAATACAAGTTAAATGGGTATGCCTGTACAAGTTAAATGGGTATGCGTGTAATACAAGTTAAATGGGTATGCCTGTAATACAAATTAAATGGGTATGCCTGTACAAGTTAAATGGGTATGCGTGTAATATAAGTTAAATGGGTATGCCTGTAATACAAGTTAAATGGGTATGCCTGTAATACAAATTAAATGGGTATGCATGTAATACAAGTTAAATGGGTATGCCTGTAATACAAGTTAAATGGGTATACGTGTAATATAAGTTAAATGGGTATGCCTGTAATACAAGTTAAATGGGTATGCCTGTACAAGTTAAATGGGTATGCCTGTAATACAAGTTAAATGGGTATGCCTGTAATACAAGTTAAATGGGTATGCGTGTAATACAAGTTAAATGGGTATGCCTGTAATACAAGTTAAATGGGTATGCGTGTAATACAAGTTAAATGGGTATGCGTGTAATACAAGTTAAATGGGTATGCCTGTAATACAAGTTAAATGGGTATGCCTGTAATACAAGTTAAATGGGTATGCCTGTAATACAAGTTAAATGGGTATGCCTGTAATACAAGTTAAATGGGTATGCCTGTACAAGTTAAATGGGTATGCGTGTAATACAAGTTAAATGGGTATGCGTGTAATACAAGTTAAATGGGTATGCGTGTAATACAAGTTAAATGGGTATGCCTGTACAAGTTAAATGGGTATGCCTGTAATACAAGTTAAATGGTTATGCCTGTAATACAAGTTAAATGGGTATGCCTGTAATACAAGTTAAATGGGTATGCGTGTAATACAAGTTAAATGGGTATGCCTGTAATACAAGTTAAATGGGTATGCGTGTAATACAAGTTAAATGGGTATGCGTGTAATACAAGTTAAATGGGTATGCGTGTAATACAAGTTAAATGGGTATGCCTGTAATACAAGTTAAATGGGTATGCCTGTAATACAAGTTAAATGGGTATGCCTGTAATACAAATTAAATGGGTATGTCTGTAATACAAGTTAAATGGGTATGCCTGTAATACAAGTTAAATGGGTATGCCTGTACAATTTAAATGGGTATGCCTGTACAAGTTAAATGGGTATGCGTGTAATACAAGTTAAATGGGTATGCGTGTAATACAAGTTAAATGGGTATGTGTGTAATACAAGTTAAATGGGTATGCCTGTAATACAAGTTAAATGGGTATGCCTGTAATACAAGTTAAATGGGTATGCCTGTACAAGTTAAATGGGTATGCGTGTAATACAAGTTAAATGGGTATGCCTGTAATACAAATTAAATGGGTATGCCTGTACAAGTTAAATGGGTATGCGTGTAATATAAGTTAAATGGGTATGCCTGTAATACAAGTTAAATGGGTATGCCTGTAATACAAATTAAATGGGTATGCATGTAATACAAGTTAAATGGGTATGCCTGTAATACAAGTTAAATGGGTATACGTGTAATATAAGTTAAATGGGTATGCCTGTAATACAAGTTAAATGGGTATGCCTGTACAAGTTAAATGGGTATGCCTGTAATACAAGTTAAATGGGTATGCCTGTAATACAAGTTAAATGGGTATGCGTGTAATACAAGTTAAATGGGTATGCCTGTAATACAAGTTAAATGGGTATGCGTGTAATACAAGTTAAATGGGTATGCCTGTACAAGTTAAATGGGTATGCGTGTAATACAAGTTAAATGGGTATGCGTGTAATACAAGTTAAATGGGTATGCCTGTAATACAAGTTAAATGGTTATGCCTGTAATACAAGTTAAATGGGTATGCCTGTAATACAAGTTAAATGGGTATGCGTGTAATACAAGTTAAATGGGTATGCGTGTAATACAAGTTAAATGGGTATGCGTGTAATACAAGTTAAATGGGTATGCGTGTAATACAAGTTAAATGGGTATGCCTGTAATACAAGTTAAATGGGTATGCCTGTAATACAAGTTAAATGGGTATGCCTGTAATACAAATTAAATGGGTATACCTGTAATACAAATTAAATGGGTATGCCTGTAATACAAGTTAAATGGGTATGCCTGTACAATTTAAATGGGTATGCCTGTACAAGTTAAATGGGTATGCGTGTAATACAAGTTAAATGGGTATGCGTGTAATACAAGTTAAATGGGTATGTGTGTAATACAAGTTAAATGGGTATGCCTGTAATACAAGTTAAATGGGTATGCCTGTAATACAAGTTAAATGGGTATGCCTGTAATATAAATGTTTACCGTACATGTATATACTGTGGTGTAAAACTGGTTGTTCTACAAGTTAAGTTCACCCTTAGTGCATGTAATCTGCTTTTATGTGTACAATCTACAGTACAGAAAGAGGGTTAAGAATTAAGCTAATATATATACATGTGTATGTACGCATGTGTCAAAATGGAAAAGCAGGTTTGAGTTTTTCTTATTTACCAACACACAGTCAAAAATAATATACTATAATTATAGAGGGTGACTCGGAACAAGATGATTCAGCTTGTACACAATGGCTACAGCATAAACACAGCAGCACAGGCATACGGGATCCTATTTTGTAAGTGGAGGGGGGGGGGGGGGGGGGCAGGCTGGCTTTTGTTTGAATTAAAAGAAAATGCCCAAATCTGTATGTCAGCATTTATTCATTACTACCAAACAGCTATATAGGGTTGCAAACGAATCACTACCTATATTTACATGGGTTACAACTAATTTTATAGGTAGAATGATGGAAATACATGGTAAAAAGGTCCCAGGTTAGCACATTTTGCCAAATATCTTTATAATTTTTGTCCAGATTTGAGGTTTGCTCCAGCTTTTAGTGAAAACTTAACACACCAGCTTCAACACAGTGGTGGTTTTTAGTGAAACTCAACACGCCAGCTACCACACAGTGGTGGCTTTTAGTAAAACTCAACACACCAGCTACCACACAGCAGTGGCTTTTAGTGAAACTCAACACACCAGCTACCACACAGCAGTGGCTTTTAGTAAAAACTCAACACACCAGACACACCAGCTACCACACAGCAATGGCTTTTAGTAAAAACTCAACACACCAGCTACCACACAGCAGTGGCTTTTAGTGAAACTCAACACACCAGCTACCACACAGCAGTGGCTTTTAGTAAAAACTCAACACACCAGACACACCAGCTACCACACAGCAATGGCTTTTAGTAAAAACTAAACACACCAGCTATCACACAGCAGTGGCTTTTAGTAAAAACTCAACACACCAGCTTCCACACAGCGATGGCTTTTAGTAAAACTCAACACACCAGCTTCCACACAGCAGTGGCTTTTAGTGAAACTCAACACACCAGCTACCACACAGCAGTGGCTTTTAGTAAAAACTCAACACACCAGCATTGGCTTTTATTGACACTCAACACACCAGCTTCCACACAGCAGTGGCTTTTAGTAAAAACTCAACACACCAGACACACCAGCTACCACACAGCAGTGGCTTTTAGTAAAAACTAAACACACCAGCTACCACACAGCAGTGGCTTTTAGTAAAAACTCAACACACCAGCTTCCACACAGCGATGGCTTTTAGTAAAACTCAACACACCAGCTTCCACACAGCAGTGGCTTTTAGTGAAACTCAACACACCAGCTACCACACAGCAGTGGCTTTTAGTGAAACTCAACACACCAGCTACCACACAGCAGTGGCTTTTAGTGAAACTCAACACACCAGCTTCCACACAGCAGTGGCTTTTAGTGAAACTCAACACACCAGCTACCACACAACAGTGGCTTTTAGTGAAACTCAACACACCAGCTACCACACAGCAGTGGCTTTTAGTGAAACTCAACACACCAGCTACCACACAGCAGTGGCTTTTAGTGAAAACTCAACAGATTAAACTCTCGTTGTAGAATGTGATGTCCTATGAGATTTAAAGTTTTAAGAGTTTGTTTTGCTTAACAACACCACTGGAGCATATTGATATATTAATCATCGGATATTGGATGTCAAACATTTGGTAATTTTGACATAAAGTCTGAGAGAGGAAACCTGCTACATTTTTCCATCAGTAGCAAGTGATCTGTTTTATTACATACCTATTCAATCTTACTATAGTGATAAAGACATTTTCAAATCGTGTAATAAATTTATCCTGTATCGCACATATGTACAATCTGGACCAGAATTTTTATTTTATTTTTTACTGTAGTTAGTGCCTTTTAGTTACTGACGTCATATATAATTTACAAATGGCGTCATATCGTATTTGAAACATTACACAAGACTGCCGCAGAGTATGATTCTTAATGTTAAGTAAATCCATAAAAGGAGTTTTAATCATAGATTTAAGAAAAAGTTGCTATGACATTAAATTAAAAACATTTTTTGCAATAACCCAAAAGAAGGTATGTAATAAATACAGAACTTCACATACGTGGTTTTCGCTTCCTATTTATTTGACACGTTTATTTTGCACAAGAACATACCACTTGACCGCTACGCAGTCTCGTGATATATATTCCTGCACAAAATAAACTCATGCAATAAATAGGAAGCGAAAACAAGGTCTGTGAAGTTCTGTATATATATATGCACCACCCCACAGATAGGATAACACACACCACAGCTTTTGATATACCAATTGTGGTGCACTGGTTGGAATTAGAAATAGCTCAATGGGCCCACCGACGAGGATTGATCTCAGACCGACTACGCACCAGGTGAGCGTTTTACCACTGGGCAATGTTCCACCCCTCTATGAGAGTTAAAGTACATATAAAAGATGTCTTGCCGCTAGTCAGTAGAAATAGTCTGCATGGTGGCAACACGTTTCTGGTCCTACAATCTAAACCTAACAGTTGAAATTACCAATCATAGACACTAAATAAATTAAATAGCCATAATTTAAAATATTCTGAGGTGTCAGTAAACAAACATTCCTTTCCTTTCTTCTCTACCAAGTGTCAAAATACCCATATATCAGACACCAAATAGCTCTAGTTTAAAATGTGCTGAGGTGTAATTAAACAAATATTCCTTTCCTTTCCTCTCTCACTATATAGACTTGGTGTTGAAATAGCCATGCATATATGATAGATACCAAATAGCTCTAGTTTAAAATGTGCTGAGGTGTAATTAAACATTCCTTTCCTTTCCTCTCTCACTATATAGACTTGGTGTTGAAATAGCCATGCATATATGATAGATACCAAATAGCTCTAGTTTAAAATGTGCTGAGGTGTAATTAAACAAACATTCCTTTCCTTTCCTCTCTCACTATATAGACTTGGTGTTGAAATAGCCATGCATATATGATAGATACCAAATAGCTCTAGTTTAAAATGTGCTGAGGTGTAATTAAACAAACATTCCTTTCCTTTCCTCTCTCACTATATAGACTTGGTGTTGAAATACCCATATGTTAGACACCAAATAGCTCTAGTTTAAAATGTGCTGAGGTGTAATTAAACAAACATTCCTTTCCTCTCACACTATATAGACTTGGTGTTGAAATAGCCATGCATATATGATAGATACCAAATAGCTCTAGTTTAAAATGTGCTGAGGTGTAATTAAACAAACATTCCTTTCCTCTCACACTATATAGACTTGGTGTTGAAATAGCCATGCATATATGATAGATACCAAATAGCTCTAGTTTAAAATGTGCTGAGGTGTAATTAAACAAATATTCCTTTCCTTTCCTCTCTCACTATATAAACTTGGTGTTGAAATAGCCATCCATATATGATAGATACCAAATAGCTCTAGTTTAAAATGTGCTGAGGTGTAATTAAACATTCCTTTCCTTTCCTCTCTCACTATATAGACTTGGTGTTGAAATAGCCATGCATATATGATAGATACCAAATAGCTCTAGTTTAAAATGTGCTGAGGTGTAATTAAACAAACATTCCTTTCCTTTCCTCTCTCACTATATAGACTTGGTGTTGAAATAGCCATGCATATATGATAGATACCAAATAGCTCTAGTTTAAAATGTGCTGAAGTGTTATTAAACAAACATTCCTTTCCTTTCCTCTCTCACTATATAGACTTGGTGTTGAAATAGCCATGCATATATGATAGATACCAAATAGCTCTAGTTTAAAATGTGCTGAAGTGTTATTAAACAAACATTCCTTTCCTTTCCTCTCTCACTATATAGACTTGGTGTTGAAATAGCCATATGTTAGACACCAAATAGCTCTAGTTTAAAATGTGCTGAGGTGTAATTAAACATTCCTTTCCTTCCCTCTCTCACTATATAGACCAGGTGTCAAAATAACCATGTTAGACACCAAATAGCTCTAGTTTAAAATGTGCTGAGGTGTAATTAAACAAACATTCCTTTCCTCTCACACTATATAGACTTGGTGTTGAATTATGTGTTAGATACCAAATAGCTCTAGTTTAAAATGTACTAAGGTGTTATAATTGTAAACAGGCATGGCAGAAGCAAATAGACATTGGGAGGGTGGGGGGGGGGGGGGGCTAACTGAGATAGAGTTCAAAGTAAAGTTTCTAGGGAGATTCAGGGATATGCTCCCCTGTAAAATTTTGAAGACTAGATATCCTGAAATGCAATTTCCTGCATTCTACAAGTAAAATTCATCTCTGCCTTAAGATTTACTACCAATATTTCTGATTCAGAATTATGGGGGGGGGGGGGGGCTCTAGCTCCCCCAGGCTCCCCTGCTCCGCCATGCCTGTTAAATGAACATTCATATGAACTAACACATGTTGAAATATCCTGTTTGTTGCTGCTTTTGTCCTTGTTTTATTGATACCAATTTAAAATATGTGAAACAAGTCTTAGTGTAATAAAATACAAAGACACAAGCCAACAAAACAATAAATGTATGATAAATCTTCGTCAAAGGAAGTAACCTTGAAAAATAAATGCTTTATTTGCTCAGAAAATGTATGTCGCCTGTCAGTCTGGTGTTTTAGTTTTTAACTCATCTGTCAGAATTTTCACCTGCATTTTACATGTGGACTGGAGCTTAGAGCAAACCTAGCTGTCCTTCATCTAGGTGTGACTCTAGAATGACAACCTCCTCATTTGAGGGTAGCACTACAGGTTATACTATACCAAATAAAATCCCATAGGTGACCATGTTAAAGGCACAGATTCTAGTTGAAACCCGTGAAAATTAACACTAAGTTTAGTTAAAGGGACAGACTCTAGTTGAAACCCGTGAAAATTAACATTAAGTTTAGTTAAAGGGACAGACCCTAGTTTCAACACGTGAAAATTAACACTAAGTTTAGTTAAAGGGACAGACCCTAGTTTCAACACGTGAAAATTACCACTAAGTTTAGTTAAAGGGACAGACCCTAGTTGAAACCCGTGAAAATTAACACTAAGTTTAGTTAAAGGGACAGACTCTAGTTTCAACCCGTGAAGATTAACACTAAGTTTAGTTAAAGGGACATACTCTAGTTGAAACCCGTGAAGATTAACACTAAGTTTAGTTAAAGGGACATACTCTAGTTGAAACCCGTGAAAATTAACACTAAGTTTAGTTAAAGGGACAGACTCTAGTTGAAACCCGTGAAAATTAACACTAAGTTTAGTTAAAGGGACATACTCTAGTTTCAACCCGTGAAGATTAACACTAAGTTTAGTTAAAGGGACATACTCTAGTTTCAACCCGTGAAAATTAACACTAAGTTTAGTTAAAGGGACAGACTCTAGTTTCAACACGTGGAAATTAACACTAAGTTTAGTTAAAGGGACAGACCCTAGTTTCAACCCGTGAAAATTAACACTAAGTTTAGTTAAAGGGACAGACTCTAGTTTCAACACGTGAAAATTAACACTAAGTTTAGTTAAAGGGACAGACCCTAGTTTCAACCCGTGAAAATTACCACTAAGTTTAGTTAAAGGGACAGACTCTAGTTTCAACGCGTGGAAATTACCACTAAGTTTAGTTAAAGGGACAGACTCTAGTTTCAATGCGTGGAAATTAACACTAAGTTTAGTTAAAGGGACAGACTCTAGTTTCAACGCGTGGAAATTAACACTAAGTTTAGTTAAAGGGACAGACTCTAGTTTCAACGCGTGGAAATTAACACTAAGTTTAGTTAAAGGGACAGACTCTACTTTCAACGCGTGGAAATTAACACTAAGTTTAGTTAAAGGGACAGACTCTAGTTTCAACGCGTGGAAATTAACACTAAGTTTAGTTAAAGGGACAGACTCTAGTTTCAACGCGTGGAAATTAACACTAAGTTTAGTTAAAGGGACAGACTCTAGTTTCAACGCGTGGAAATTAACACTAAGTTTAGTTAAAGGGACAGACTCTAGTTTCAACCGGTGAAAATTAACACTAAGTTTAGTTAAAGGGACAGACTCTAGTTTCAACCCGTGAAGATTAACACTAAGTTTAGTTAAAGGGACAGACTCTAGTTTCAACCCGTGAAGATTAACACTAAGTTTAGTTAAAGGGACAGACTCTAGTTTCAACACGTGAAGATTAACACTAAGTTTAGTTAAAGGGACAGACTCTAGTTTCAACCCGTGAAAATTAACACTAAGTTTAGTTAAAGGGACAGACTCTAGTTTCAACCCGTGAAGATTAACACTAAGTTTAGTTAAAGGGACAGACTCTAGTTTCAACCCGTGAAGATTAACACTAAGTTTAGTTAAAGGGACAGACTCTAGTTTCAACACGTGAAAATTAACACTAAGTTTAGTTAAAGGGACAGACCCTAGTTTCAACCCGTGAAAATTACCACTAAGTTTAGTTAAAGGGACAGACCCTAGTTTCAACCCGTGAAAATTACCACTAAGTTTAGTTAAAGGGACAGACTCTAGTTTCAACGCGTGGAAATTAACACTAAGTTTAGTTAAAGGGACAGACTCTAGTTTCAACGCGTGGAAATTAACACTAAGTTTAGTTAAAGGGACAGACTCTAGTTTCAACGCGTGGAAATTAACACTAAGTTTAGTTAAAGGGACAGACTCTAGTTTCAACGCGTGGAAATTAACACTAAGTTTAGTTAAAGGGACAGACTCTAGTTTCAACCGGTGAAAATTAACACTAAGTTTAGTTAAAGGGACAGACTCTAGTTTCAACCCGTGAAGATTAACACTAAGTTTAGTTAAAGGGACAGACTCTAGTTTCAACCCGTGAAAATTAACACTAAGTTTAGTTAAAGGGACAGACTCTAGTTTCAACGCGTGGAAATTAACACTAAGTTTAGTTAAAGGGACAGACTCTAGTTTCAACGCGTGGAAATTAACACTAAGTTTAGTTAAAGGGACAGACTCTAGTTTCAACCCGTGAAGATTAACACTAAGTTTAGTTAAAGGGACATACTCTAGTTGAAACCCGTGAAAATTAACACTAAGTTTAGTTAAAGGGACATACTCTAGTTGAAACCCGTGAAAATTAACACTAAGTTTAGTTAAAGGGACAGACTCTAGTTGAAACCCGTGAAAATTAACACTAAGTTTAGTTAAAGGGACATACTCTAGTTTCAACCCGTGAAGATTAACACTAAGTTTAGTTAAAGGGACAGACTCTAGTTTCAACGCGTGGAAATTAACACTAAGTTTAGTTAAAGGGACAGACTCTAGTTGAAACCCGTGAAAATTAACACTAAGTTTAGTTAAAGGGACAGACTCTAGTTGAAACCCGTGAAAATTAACACTAAGTTTAGTTAAAGGGACAGACCCTAGTTTCAACCCGTGAAGATTAACACTAAGTTTAGTTAAAGGGACAGACCCTAGTTTCAACGCGTGGAAATTAACACTAAGTTTAGTTAAAGGGACAGACTCTAGTTTCAACGCGTGGAAATTAACACTAAGTTTAGTTAAAGGGACAGACTCTAGTTTCAACGCGTGGAAATTAACACTAAGTTTAGTTAAAGGGACAGACTCTAGTTTCAACGCGTGGAAATTAACACTAAGTTTAGTTAAAGGGACAGACTCTAGTTTCAACGCGTGGAAATTAACACTAAGTTTAGTTAAAGGGACAGACTCTAGTTTCAACGCGTGGAAATTAACACTAAGTTTAGTTAAAGGGACAGACTCTAGTTTCAACCGGTGAAAATTAACACTAAGTTTAGTTAAAGGGACAGACTCTAGTTTCAACCGGTGAAAATTAACACTAAGTTTAGTTAAAGGGACAGACTCTAGTTGAAACCCGTGAAAATTAACACTAAGTTTAGTTAAAGGGACATACTCTAGTTGAAACCCGTGAAAATTAACACTAAGTTTAGTTAATCTACAAACCTGCAACACATTTGGATAAAGTTACAATTGAGTGGAACATGAGTCTGTGACTTTGAAATGGTGAAATACCCTCTAAAACTCGACTAAAACTCGACTCTGTAACTATTACTTCTCAGAGACACATGTGTTTTTAAAAATATGAAAAATGCATTTGTGATATTAAAAACATCAGGATGACCAAAAACACTTCAAACGTATGGAAATGGATAATCTAAACCATACAATATAATTAAAGTATAATTTCAGTTATCAAAAATGGCTACAATAGTAAAACAATATGCCTTAGTGTTTAAAAACTAGGGTATGTCCCTTTAACGTTTGTGCTTAAAAACACTATATGCAATATATCAACCAAACTATGACCCATAAATATCAGTACTGCAACCACTACCTCAAAGTATTAACTGAAGAAAATGGTACCTTTCATGGCTCATTTTCGGTATAACCAGATGTTTCACACAAAATTTTACTAGATGAAATACAATTGTATACATTTTTGGCCCAGATGAAACTAATTTTTCTTTTACAACCAACACACTTTCATTGACCACCAATCAGTTTGGTGCACCTCGAACTTTGACCCAGCCAGAAGTTATTTGGTTTAGTACAACCTACACCAAATAACATCTACTAGGTCAAACTTTGAATGAATGAATGAATGAATGAATGTTTAACGACATCCCAACACGAAAAATACATCGGCTATTGGGTGTCAAACTATGGTAATGGAAACAAATAAGGTGATGATCAACATCAATAGAAAAATTCAAGATATAAATAAAAACAGTGTAAAGAACTGTGCAAAATACAAATACAAATATCACAGAGAGATACTGACTTTTACTCTAAACTTCAATGTGTGCTGTATTGGCCATTCTCAAAGACAATGTTACACCCCTGCACCACGGTGAGGTTACAGCACGCGCATGGGTCAAACTTTGAAGTGACCTGAACATGGGGTGAGACATAGCCCAGTGGTAAAGAGCTCGCTTAATGCGCGGTCAGTCTGGGATTGATCCCCATCGGTGGACCCATTGGGCTATTTCTTGTTCCAGCCAGTGTACCAAGATTGGTATATCAAAGATTGTGGTATGTGCTATCCTGTCTGTGGGATGGTGCATATAAAATCACTGAACCAAAATTCTGTTAACCCATGATTATTATATCGAGTACGACTATTCAACAGAACCTAAACACAGTTTCTGACGGGTTCCCATGATTATTATATCGAGTACGACTATTCAACAGAACCTAAACACAGTTTCTGACGGGTTCCCATGATTATTATATCGAGTACGACTATTCAACAGAACCTAAACACAGTTTCTGACGGGTTCCCATGATTATTATATCGAGTACGACTATTCAACAGAACCTAAACACAGTTTCTGACGGGTTCCCATGATTATTATATCGAGTACGACTA
>NC_054709.1:22158365-22287554 GCF_016097555.1 Gigantopelta aegis
ATTCAACAGAACCTAAACACAGTTTCCTACAGGTTCCTGTGATCACAAGGCACAGAACCGAAAAGGTGTTTCCCATGAAATTTGAAATCCTATGGCCTGTTAACATTGTCACATAAGGAATTCTATTTGATGTAGTTCAGCTTGAAAGATAATGACTACATGAGTGGCTATATCCTTGTGACCAACATCAGCCTGTGTTGATTGATGAGGACCTGTTGCAGACCCAGTAATTACATGTTCCTACTGTGGTGGTACCTTTCATGGAGGTGAGACCATCAGCTCATCCAGTGGCCCAGCAAGAGTTATCTGATACCTGCCTTGCTTAGTCATGTCCTGAGAAAGTGCAGAGAAAAAAGTATAAAGGTTGTTTTGTTTAATGACACCACTAGAGCACATTGATTTATTAATCATTGGCTACTGGATGTCAAACAGTTAATAATTTTGATATATAGTATTAGAGAGGAAACCCGCTACATTTTTCCATTAGTAGCAAGAGATCTTTTATATGCACCATCCCAGACAAGATAGCACATACCACGGTGCTGGATGGAATAAGAAACAGCACAATGGACCCATCAATGGGGATCGATTCTAAACTGACCTAAGTGAGCACTCATCATGTCTCATAATTTGCTAAGCTTCTGAACTGACCACAGTACATTCTTGAACAAAAGTTTTATATTTCTGTCACTATAACAATATGGTGGGTGGGTGAAGTACAGTTGGGGGTGGGGGGGTGGGGGGGGGGGTGATAATTTGCTAAGCTTCTGAACTGAACAGTACATTCTTGAACAGAAACGTTTTATATTTCTGTAAGTTTAACAACATGGTGTCAAAATGGAGGGGTCATATCCCCAACTCCACAACCAAGCTCATGAGCACTGATAACCCTGCACTGTGGCCTACAAGCAGTGAAATACTGATAAATACATGCATGTTGCAGAACCCCTCTAAACTGGACACCCACTGCACTAAGTAAAGAAGTCTGCTTTTAAGGGGTATATTGTTTAGAGAGGTAGGTACTGTCATATACTGAGATGGGAAATCTAAAAAATTAGCGAAATCCTAATAAGTGACATATTAGCAACAACAAACTTTAGTGAGGTCAACATATCAGAAACTAAAAAAACCAACAACTTATAGTCCATCAAATCATTTTATAAAAAAAAATTTGTAAATAATTTCAGTTTGGTTTCACGTAAGAAGAAAAGTAAAAGTGTTTCGAAAATAACAAAAACTTACTATTATTGTGTGTAATTTACAAATCAATCGGCCAGAAATAAATAACTTGTAGTAAATTTTATAGTATGAAAAAAGGTCTTGACTACATGTTGTAGGATCAGATGAAATACTACTTTATATCAAGTTTGATGTAATGCAGCTTATGGACAACAACATTTAGTCGAAACTTACATGCTAACTATTGTTGTTTACTGTTGTTTAATTTTGGTTTAAGTTGATTTGGAACAGTCATTTTAAATTTAGCATCATGATATATTATTGACTTGAAAAAAAAGAAGTTTGTTTTGTTTAACGACACCACTAGAGCACATTGATTAATTAATCATCGGCTATTGGATGTCAAACATGTGGTAATTCTGACTCGTAGCATTAATGAAACGACCTCAGTAAATTCTCAAAACATTTATACTCACTAATATTTCCTGATTTAAAGTATTTAAAAACTTCCATTTTGATGGAATTCCAGTTTACAGGTGATCTGGTTTTGAGAGTTTCTCTGTGTATAAATACACAAACACACACTGTATAAATACACACATACACACTCATAAATACACACACTCACACACTGTATAAATACACATACACATATCACATATAAATAGACATACACACACAAATGAATTTGACAGTAACAGAAAACATAAAAACAAACCTGCCTCAGAGTTGGTAAGACGTCCTGTATGCCTGCAACACTAATAAATGACTCGTTTATCAGAGCATTATGCAAATTTCAGTACACTAACATATATCAATGTATTCTGTTTCAAGATAAAGTAAATGAAAACAGTAAAGCAAACAAATAACATGCTATCAAATATCATCAGCTTGAAAAATACATGTCAGATCTGTTTGGATTGCAACCTCCATTAAACAGGCAATACCACTAAGTGGGCACCTCCATTAAACAGACACCTCCACTTACTAGGCACCACCATTAAACAGGCACCACCACTAAATAGGAACCTCCATTAAACAGGCACCTCCATTAAACAGGCACCACCACTAAATAGGAACCTCCATTAAACAGACACCTCCACTTACTAGGCACCACCAATAAGCAGGCACCTCCATGAAACAGCCACCTCCATTAAACAGGCACCACCACTAAATAGGAACCTCCATTAAACAGGCACCTCCGAAAGTAGGAACCTCCATTAAACAGGCACCACCACTAAATAGGAACCTCCATTAAACAGACACCTCCACTTACTAGGCACCACCAATAAGCAGGCACCTCCATGAAACAGCCACCTCCATTAAACAGGCACCACCACTAAATAGGAACCTCCATTAAACAGGCACCTCCGAAAGTAGGAACCTCCATTAAACAGGCACCACCACTAAATAGGAACCTCCATTAAACAGGCACCTCCGAAAGTAGGAACCTCCATTAAACAGGCACTACCACTAAGTAGGCACCTCCATTAAACAGACACCTCCACTAAGTAGACACCTCCATTAAACAGGCACTACCACTAAGTAGGCACCTCCATTAAACAGACACCTCCACTAAGTAGACACCTCCATAAGCAGGCACCTCCATAAAACAGCCACCTCCATTAAACATGCACCACAACTAAGTGGGCACCTCCATTAAACATGCACCACAACTAAGTGGGCACCTCCATTAAACATGCACCACAACTAAGTGGGCACCTCCATTAAATAGGCACAACAACTAAGTAGGCACCTCCATTAAACAGGCACCACCACTAAGTAGGCACCTTCATTAAACAGGTACATGTACCTATATTAAACAGATACAGTGAAAGCCCTCAAAACCGGACAGCCATGGGACCAAGGAAAAAGTTCGGTTTTGAGGGGTATCAGGTTTACAGAGGTTTCAGTATTGAGGTAAACTGTTTGTTGGTTGGTGTTCTCTACTGATATAGTAACTAATAAAACTGCCAAAAAACAAATAGGTACACTTTCAAACTTTCGAATTATTTTAAGTTTATCATCAAGTGATAATTCAACATGGCGGCGTTTCGCTGGACGTTCCGACATGTCCAAAGTAAATACTAAAATGAAACACTGTTGACAAATTTTCCACCAAACCAAGCCAAACAATTTTACTCTTGGTTACTCTTTATTTTGTTAAAAAAATTTGCAAAGATAAAAAACAAAACAACAACAAAAAAAAGGGTTCAAACAATTGGAAAAACGTAATTAAATTCCTAGTTGCTTTGCCGTTCATTGCAGTAATCGTAAGACGTACATGTAGGCTATGAAAAGGAGCTCAATCAAATTCGTAAGTTAATCTAACTTGGTAACAATCGAGCTCAGAATAAAGGGAGTACATGTGTTTCCTCCAGTTATCTAAACGTCAAAGCTCTTAATTAATCTCTTAATTGGTATTTGTCAACTGCACGACAGTGACACTGGAGCTTGCGCACATGTAATTAGCTCTGCGTATGCATTAAAAGAACACAATGGGACTGGATAATTTCGTCCGGTGCAGTTTAGAGGGGTTTCCGGTTTAGAGGGGTACATTTTAGTGTTAAAAGATGCGCAAATCAGGGGACCGTGTAAAACGTCCAGTTTTGAGGGAATTCCTGTTTATTGAGGGTCCGGTTTTGAGGGAATTCTGGTATACTGAGGGTCCAGTTTTGAGGGAATTCTGGTTTACTGAGGGTCCAGTTTTGAGGGGTTTCACTGTATCTCCAGTTTTTAGGGCTGGCACACGTAAACTTTACAGCCGTTCCACAAAGCAACGTTATGGTAGTCATAGGTGCCCCTTCACAATTAAAATCTTCTTTGAGAAGAATGAATTCAGTAATACATTGGTTTTTGACATTTTTTACCATCTTGCATGTATTCAATGGTATAGGACATCCACAAGGTAACTTTGTCAGTTTATTTGCCAAGTAATAATTGATCAATGCTCAAGACATGAGAGTTAACTCCCATATTTTCATGTGAAGGTCGTATGGCCTAGAATGTATTTTCATCTAAAGCTAAATTTCATAAAAGGTATTATATGTATATTAGATCCATCTTTACACAAAGATTTTGTATCCTTCTCAGAAAATTATCAAATCATCATCTAACTGCTATTTGCTATCTACGTTAGTGGATTACAACTGCCTTGTATCAATGGTAAATATTAACAGTAATTTACGACGACAATAAGCTACGCCACGTCGTGGAACAGGATGGGGATTGTAGAAAAAAGTTAGTCATGACGGTATACATGTAGATATTTACGACGATAGTAATGCTAAGATTGCTATGTGGAACCAAATAGTCCCTAGCTGGTGACTATGTGCGTCAATTATAACTTTACACCATCTATAGCAGAAATAACGTTTAAACTTTGTTTTGTTTAATGACACCACTAGAGCACATTGATTTATTAATCATCGGCTATTGGATGTCAAATATTTTTGGTAATTTTGACATATAGTCTTAGAGAGAAAACCTGCTAAATTTTTTCCATTAGAAGCAAAGGATCTTTTATATGCACCATCCCACAGACAGGATAGCACATACCACGGCCTTTGATATACCAGTCGTGCACTGGCTGGAACAATCAGATTTCATCACATTTTGTTCTGAGCAACTCTGACAAAATATTGGTACAAACTGTCTGCTGAAATGTTGGGCACAAACAGTGGTGGAAGCAATGGAGTGTTTATTGTTTTCCATTTTGGGATTTTCATATAGTGTACAACTTATATACATGTATATGTGTATATATATGTATATATATATATGTGTACAGTCAAACTTCGATAACTCCACCTTCGATCTCTCGAAACTTTCGATCTCTCGACCTGAAGCGAAGGTCCCGGCCGAATTGCTACACAAACTAGTAATAACGGCCTTCGAAAACTCAAACTTCGAACACTTGATTAACTCGATCTCTCGACCTAATTCTTTGGTCCTGCCATAAAGATTTAATAGATTGTGCACCTCTAAAACTCAATGCGTGTGAATTGATCAAACTGTCGTTGCCGATAGTATTTTAAAGACGAACGAATTGTTAATGAGGTCAATCAGATGAAGCGCGGCTGACTCAGGTGGTCTGGGCTCTCTAAATGTAGACATTTGTGAATTATTGCTTATCACGTTATCACGAAATAAAAAATATTTGGTTGTTAACGCCTGACAAACCTTGTGTTCGGATTCGTACGCAATAAATATTGAATATGGTCTGAAATAATATTAATGTGTGCGCGCGTGTATGTATGCAGATATTTATTGTATTTAACATGATTTAAATATTTATAAAGCATTATACAGATAAATACATTCAGGATTCTTATCGGGATTTCTTTTCACCAAGTTATTAAAAATTTTGTTCGGTATTTGGAATAAAATTAAATGATACATATGAAATTTGAGCTATGGTACTATAAAACATTAGAATCAGGCCCGTAGGAACGTTATCTGGAGTTGGGGGAGGGGAGGGGCACAATCTGTAATGGAGTGGGGGGGGGGGCAAAATCCATATTTTGCTGCCCCCTTTATTTTTCTCCATCCCTCTTTATTTTCCCACATCCTACTATATTTTACAAAACTCAGCTCCACTATTTCATATTGGACACTTTTTTTCACACTAAATTTTTTTTTAGATCAGTCGGCACACTCGACATCAAAGAAAACAAGTCGCGGTGGAAAAACTTCAGTAGCTTACGATAGGTACCGTAACATAATTTAACACTATTTTAACAGCCTCGGTCAATCAGTCTTTTGTGTTCACTAACTTTCGTCTGATATTTTGTTCTCGATTGCAGATGTAGTTGATCATAACTGATGATTTTTAATTACTGTCATTTGTTTATTCGGCAATTCTTTGTAAAATATTAGAAACTTTTCATTTTGGGGGTATCACCGGTTATAAAAATAACAGAAGTGGTAGTGTTCATCATTAAAAGTATTTTTCTTGGGACGCCAAATTATACATACACTGCCTTTACAAAAACAAAACGTTTTATTTCCTGGCGATATCAGTGTGATCGATTCATTCGATGAAGAAATAAAAAGAACAGACATGTTATCCCAATTTAGGGGATCACCTTTATTTTTTTAGATATCTTGAAATCTTTATTAAAATAATATTAAAACAAGGGGTATGTCTTTTTGCAAAGTCGACCAATACCCAACGATAGGCCAACACAGCCCAAGTACTCGGGCTAGCCTATACGGTAACCATGTTTCCCACCCCTTTTTTTTCTTTTTTCTTCTGGTTTCTTTTTTGGGGGGGGGGGGGGGGGTAGAGGGGGGCTTTTGCCCTCCTTTAATTTTTATCCAGCGAGAATATTATGTAGGCCTACATTTCTTTCTGCTCTTTTTCCATTTCCTTCAACTTCAAAATATGGTCATAAATTTGATTTTCGGATTATTTTCTAAAAGACAATCCACTGCATCCTTTCTGTAACTTGTGCTAATTGGATCAGGTTCAGTGTCATTCTGCTCACCGGTGTTATCATCAGATAAGTGTTTGATTCTATGTATTATTGTCAACATCTACTGGACTGTATTTATCATCTTTATCCAATACAGTTAAAGTTAAAGTTAGAGAACATTGATTTATTAATCATCGGCTATTGGATGTCAAACATTTGGTAATATTGACCTATAGTCTTACAGAGGAAGCCCGCTACATTTTTCTATTAGTAGCAACAAATGTTTTATATGCACCATCCCACAAACAGGATAGCACACACCACGGCCTTTGATATGCCAGTCGTCTTGCACTGGATGGGACGAGAAATAGCCCAATGGCTCCACCGACGGGGATCGATCCCAGACCTTCCGCACATCAGGTGGGCACTTTACCACTGGACTACGTCCCGCTCATCATCTAATACAGATACTGTTTCTTCCGTTTCCACTGTTCTTAGTCTTGGTCCTCTATTTTGAATTCTAAAATGTGCCTCAAAGAGTAGGTCTACTTCAGGGCGTATACTACCAAATCAAATCCCATAGACGACAATAGTAACATATGCGGCTAAAACTCCTACCTGCAACGTATCAACCGACATAAACGCCACGGATATAAATACTACCACCCCTTACACTTAAAGTGAATCAGAAAAAAATGGGGGTCAAGCTGCTCGTTTCTGAGATAACGGGTAGCGTCTATGACTACCCTAGTTTCGCACAAAATTCGAGTACTTTTTTTTACAGGTACCCCATACATGTTTCAAGCACAAGGCTACTTGACACATTGGTACTAGATGAAATAAAATTGCACATTTATTTTACCCAGATGAAACTATTATTTTTTACAACCAACACACTCACATTTATAACCAATCACAGGACTTGTGGTGTTCACTTCTCTATCAAAAGTTGGGTGCACCTCGAGCTTTGACCCAACCGGAAGTTATTTGGTATAGTACTACTTATACTGATAACATACATTTTTCAAAAAGTGTCCAGCTATGTGTCTTTATGACAACCAGGATCTGGTGTATTCTGACATAAACTGACAACCTCACTGAAACTGTTGTTTCTACAGTGCAACCTAATATAATGTACACCTCAAAAAGCATATATATTGCATATAGTTTTGTACAAATGCAATATGTCATATTAAACAACAAAATGTTTTAAAATAAAACTCCTGAAGATATTTACTTTCAGTTGGGTGTGTGTACTCGGGTATATATATGTAGAGACAACAAAGATAGTCAGAGTACCTCTACCCCTTTAAAGAATTCCATTAAAACACATGCACTTGATTGACCCCTAGACTATGAAGACCTTAACAGGCACATCAAAGAAATATCAGTATTAAAAAAATACACTGTCTGAGGAAGGAAACACAAACATGACTGTACCTGTATGAAGTAATGAATTAATGTCCTGTACATTAGTGTTGAGAGGAAATCCTGTATGCTGGGTGTGGGTGTCTTCAAGTTACCAGGTGTGGGAATTTCAAATCCAACGGCCATGCTGATTTTCATAATGAACCATCAAAAGTATTGGCAGCCACCAATATTCCTGACTATATTTTATTTATAGCCTACTGTAGTTGGAGGTTTTAATAGGTGTGATATCTGGAATAATCATGCAGCTTTAACATATTTATTTTTGATTAATTACTGAAAAAAACTATTTTTAAATGACAAAATTACCCGAACATCTATTTTCTTGCATTATTTTCTAATCCGAATGAATACAATATGTACATTAGATGTATTCCTGCAATCTGTAATCCAGCATTTTATTTAGCTAGTAATATTAGGTAATACAGCTTTAACAATAAAATAAATTTATCAACTTAATCCAAGGCAGATAATCAAATCTGAAAAAATTGGTTCTGAATCTAGTATAAACTCAAAATGCTTTTCATGAGAGCTAACTAAGTGATTATTAAGAAACAAAAATTATCTGGAGATCTAAGTATATGTTTAACAACCTTATTGTTATGTACAAATAAGAACAGAAGACACAATAGTGACAACAAATTTAATTATGTTTTTGGTAAAGTTTTTGTTCAAATTTACTTTAAATTTTGCATAAAACTACAAATTTGTCTAAAATATAACTTAGCACCCTATAAATATGTTAAAATGACAATAAAAATCAACTTCTTTACAAATTTGAGTTTTCAGAATTTCATACATAAAAAATTAACAATGTTAATGGAAACTAAAGACATTAACCCACTATTGGCACATGCTGTTTTTAATATAAAAATAAATTGCTATTAAAATCTTAGTTCAGGTTGCCTATATATAATACCATATTTAAGAGTAGTTGTATATGGCAAGTCAAATACCATGTAAAAAGAAATTATTGAAATCTTTACAGTATGAATTATAGGCCAAAACCAACTTTTCTTCAGTGCTAACTTTGATTCAAACTCCATTCAGAGCCATGTACAGAGATTATTGTCACGGTCAAGGTCATTGTGAACTTGCATGATCGAGTGATGGCTAATTAATCAACCAGTATAGTTTAATTAAATAAAATGACAAAATCATAATATTTTTTATTATGCACTGAATATGTGCTATAGGGTGTATACTACCAAATCAAATCCCATAGACGAACAATAGTAACATATGTGGCTAAAACTCCTACCTGCAATGTATCAACCGACATAAATGCCACAGATATAAATACTACCACCCCTTACACTTAAAGTGAATCAGAAAAAAATGGGGGTCAAGCTGCTCGTTTCTGAGATAACGGGTAGCGTCTATGACTACCCTAGTTTCGCACAAAATTCGAGTACTTTTTTTTACAGGTACCCCATACATGTTTCAAGCACAAGGCTACTTGACACATTGGTACTAGATGAAATAAAATTGCACATTTATTTTATCCAGATGAAACTATTATGTTTTACAATCAACACACTCACATTTATAACCAATCACAGGACTTGTGGTGTTCACTTCTCTATCAAAAGTTGGGTGCACCTCGAGCTTTGACCCAGCCGGAAGTTATTTGGTATAGTACTACCTATAGGCTCTTGTAAAATTAAAATATACATCTATAGCTGTAGGAAAGAAAACCAACTCCTTCTATACAAATGATGTGAAGTGAGTAAAGTGAACAGATATTATAATAATTTAATTATTATCACACATACGCATGCACGCACACACACACACACACACACACACAGCAATAATAATAATAATAAAATTGGTTGTGGGAGAAACAACCTTTCGAGAATTGATCTACTATACCTCCGCATGTTAATCTCTAGGCCAGCTTATGCAATGACATTATGACGTATAATAAAGGTATATAAATGAAACGTTTCTGTTACCGTACCACAATGTGTGTGCAGATGACAGTAAATGTTTTGCAAACGATGATAAAATAAATAAATAAAAATGTAGTATTGTTACAGATATATATTTATTATCCATATGGTTCAACATAACCTGGTTAATAATAATCATTCGAAGCACACGTGTAATAACAAGTGTGATGACGTAATTTTGGGAAGCGACGTCATAGCATGGCGTTGCTTCTCCAGTCCTAGCTTAGACTGTGCATTTGAAATATGACATCATTTCATCGTCTCCTTCTAGTTGTGGCTGAAACATTTTGAGTTGGGTCTTGTTATTCATAAAGAAAACAACAATAATAACATGGATAATAAAAAAATTATTACACTCGCGTGTGAGTCGTACTGATTTTACGAAACTCATGTCAGGATTCATGTATTACTCTCGCTCTCGCTCGGGCAATACAAAAATCCTGACACTCATCTATCTATCTATCTATCTATCTATCTATATATATATATCTATATCTATCTATCTATCTATCTATCTATCTATCTATCTATCTATCTATCTATCTATATATATATATATATATATCTATATTAGTTTTTTTGTAGGAAATGGTTTAGTTTTCAGTATTTAGATTATAAATATAAATAGGAGTAGAAATAGTGGTGTCGATTGTAGTCCACATAACAGGTAAGCCTAACCGAGTGGTAGAACCATCCAACCCAATATGATCCTAATTTGATGTTTGGTCTAACTTATGAATATTGTATATAACTTCTGGAAAAGTTGCTGAACTTTATGTTATGTATAATCATGTATGTTATAAAAACGTTTTATACTTGCATACCATATCGATGTATAGGACTTCTCCCTATGTTTGTAAATGTGTATCAAAGTACAGATGGTATCTCTAAAGATCTCGACCAATGTTCTCAGATACAAAATACAAAATAGTAACCAAGCACCATATGTTTACTTCAAACTGATCTTCATGTAAAGAAGAAGATGTCATCTTCTAATTTTTCCAAAAAACCCCACAAACAGCATGTCAACTTTTACTTCCGTGTTTACATGTGATGTCAAACTTTGAGCCGCGTTTACTCGGTTTCTGATGTCATGCTAAGTTGTAGGTTTTCGCATGTGACGGCTCATATATGTTTTAAAACTTCGTAAATATCAGATATTATTTCAAGTGAAGTTGTATGTATCTGATATAAATGATAGTGAAAATAAAATAAAATAAAATAATAAATAAAATAAGATAAATAAATAAGTAAATAAATAAATACATAAATAAATAATTTTTGGATAGACATGCAACATTGATTAGTAGTTGTACGACTGTCTTTTTTAATGAAACGATAAGGGGAAAATAGAGCTGTGATAAAGGTCTATGTGAGTTAGGGGTTTTGTTGGGGTTTTTAGGGGGAAGGGGAGGCATATTTTATTACATTTTAAATACTGATACATGTGGAGAATTAAACATCACTGGAAATCTGCGTGAATATTTAACTATAATTCTAACTGTTAAAAGTAGCAAACACATTCCACTAAAGTTAATTTTATTGTATGAATCTTTTAATTTTGCGTTGTTAAAATACCCTTGACAGGTGGCTCCAGAGACTTCGTCTAAGTTAATGTTTCACTGCTTTTGGTCTTAAACCATTCCGACGTAAACTTTAAGTAGACCGTTTTTCGCAGCCATTTTAAGATCTTATACGAAATATGTACGTTAGTCGCTAGAGATTCACAGCTCCTACGAAGCTACTCACGACGCTCATGACAACTGTTGATCATGCCCCCCCCCCCCCCCCCCATTTTTATATAGCCTCGATACCGTCCAATTCGGCAAGGGATGGTACTCTTCGCGCACATAATTTTGTGAAAAACAAATGTACTGAGTGCTATTCGGCATTCAGTGTTTTATTTGTTTGTTACGTTGCGCCATGTTTTGACATCTGCAGAATACATCAACATCAACATCAACATCCATCATATCATTTACATCCTGTTTCAAATTTGAACTCATATATTAATTTCGAAAACTCAAACTTCCTGAAACTCAATCTATTTCCTTGTCCCCTTCAAGATCAAGTTATCGAAGTTTGACTGTATATATATAAAATTATTATTAAAAAAAATAGAGTGTAAAATATATTAAACTTTCTGTCATATAAATTCATCTTGCTAAATGCAACCAGCCTTGGTGGCGCAGTAGTTAAGCCATCGAACTACAGGCTGGTAGGTACAGGGTTCACAGCCCGGTACCGGCTCCAACCCATAGCGAGTTCTTGTGGGCTCAATGGGTAGGTAGGTGTAAGGCCAGTACACCCTCTTCTCTTTCACTAACCACTCACAACTAATACACTGTCCTGGACAGATGGCCCAGATAGCTGAGGTGTGTGCCCAGAACAGCATGCTTGAACCTTAATTGAATATAATGTAAAGTTTGTTTTATTTAACGACGCCACTAGAGCACATTGATTTTTTATCTTATCATCGGCTATTGGACATTCTGACACTGTTTTTTTTAGAGGAAACCTGCTGTCGCCACATAGGCTACTCTTTTATGACAGGCAGCAAGGGATCTTTTATTTGCGCTTCCCACAGGCAGGATAGCACAAACCATGGCCTTTGTTGAACCAGTTATGGATCACTGGTCGGTGCAAGTGGTTTACACCTACCCATGATCCGAACCCAGTACCTACCAGCCTGTAGACCGATGGCCTAACCACGACGCCACCGAGGCCGGTTTAATTGAATATAAGCACGAAAATAAGTTGAAATGAAATGAGTATTTCTGAGAAGAGTTTCTGACAGGGTACGAAGAGTGAAATTACGAAGCCTAAAATCTTGGAAATTAATGGATACATTTTTATGTTTAAAAAGATTACATTAAGAGAACTGCTGTTTAACATTTGTCAAAGTACAGGAAATGCAGTGTCCAGTTTCAAAAGATTTAAAACCAAAAATCCACCTAGTAGAATGAATGAATGAATGAATGAATGAATGAATGTTTAACGACACCCCAGCACAAAAATCCACATCAGTTATTGGGTGTCACTAAAGTTAAGTATATGAAAATATTATTTATATAATTATGTAAAACCACAGTGTAAAGGAGATGTGGGGTAAAGTATAATACAATACATAAATCAAGGTAAAGTATATTTTAAAATTTTGTATAGAAAAACTTTAAAAGTATCACCCAGTAGAGTTACTTATGATCTGTACCCTCAATTATTTCCTGACAGAAAGTCGTTAAGACTGTTAAAGTTTAAAGTGCTCACCTGTCTGTAGGTGTATCGATGGTATCTATGTCAACGAGCAACGCTTCTTGGTCCATCCCTGACTTTAAAACATCTCTGTTTGTTTTAACCATTGTTTATGAAATGACCCCAGAGAAAGCTGACGTTTTCTTGAGATCAAATTTCAAATCTTTGTACAGAATGATACCAGCCCGAATTCTGCTTCCTGAGTGGTTTGTGTTACATTCTGTCACTGGTGTTATAGACCAGCACATGCACACAGCACTTAGAAATACACACATCACTATGAGTCTGGTCAAACTTACACTTTTACATCTTCAGCATGCTGATGCAAAGGATGACAAATGAAATATTTCCTTAAACAGAGGAAAGCTTGTTCGAAGATACATGAATTAATTAATTAATGTATTACAACATGTTTGATTTCATGAGAAATTAACTGTGGTGAAATACACAGTATTCATGCATATATATATATATATATATATATATATATATATATATATATATAATTAAATGTTCTCTATCTATCTCTCTCTCTCTCTCTCTCTCTCTCTCTCTCTCTCTCTCTCTCTCTCTCTCTCTCTCTCTCTCTCTCTCTCCCCCCATCTTTCTCTCAAACTGTTCAACCTGAGTTAAACCCAGATATTCATATCCATCCATTAGCTTCAGAAAATACCGGTAACTGGGGGCAAGGACCAAACTGGAGTAGCTGGAGGGTGTGTGTGTGTGTGTGTGGGGGGGGGGGGGGGGGGATTTATCAAAATAAGGACACAAACACACACACAAAACAACACAAAAAACCATGTTGATATAAAACAATTTAGAATGTTTATAATCAACTCTGGTCATTTTAAAACAGTGTTATGTAGTCCTTCTGACAGGTAACATCTTGTTTTCATATTATAGAATTTACTACATGTTATTTATTTCTGAGCTGATTGTTTTCTAAATTGTGCACACAAAAAAAAATTATTGTTTCTAAAACACTTTTAGTTTTTATTCTATTTCAAACCAACCTGAAATTATTTATCAATTTTTTGTTGTTGTAGGAGACAGACTATAATAAGATGGAAAATCTACATTCATATGAAGTGTCAAGTATTAGTAAACAATGGATATCCATGTATAGATTGCCTTTCAACTGGAAGACCACCATCCCTCCACTATAAATGTTATTCCCCAACTTTCAACACCTATAGATGCATCCAACCATTCATTAAAATTACCTTTTCCTTTCATATGCTACCTGAGTAAATAGTGTCATACATATTTATACACATGTCATACACTGTACCACAAATATCACACACTGTAATACAAATACTGAATATAGCACATGTGTATAGAAATACATGTACTGTGTTACACATGGAAGAAAATGATTAATAACATAGTGGTACATTTTAATTCTCTTCCTGGCTTCCCAATCAACCCATCAATCAATCCCTGGAGGGTGTGAAGGTCAGAACTAATGACAACCAATCCCACACTCATGCTTGTCTGGGACTACTGTAATACTTTGAAGTAAAAACAAATATACTAAAATGCAAAAGAAACGCAGGTTCTCATTAAATTGGATATAAAATATTAAAAAAACAAAACGAAATGAAGATTTCAACATTTATTTTGGAGCTACACCAATTCGGCACACATTGGTGTTGGAAATTTTTGATTGAATTCCTTTTTGGCTATTGTTTCATGTCATAAAGTAGGGTGGGGGTCCATGTTAAAAATGTGAAAGAGACGACCTGTAGCATTGTCAAAGTCAGTATCGCGTGTGACCACCCTGGGCATTCAAACAGGCAGTGCAACGTCTCCTCATTGAGTTGACAAGCCGTTGAAAGAATGCCTGAGGGAGTGAGTTCCATTCATGGACCAATGCTGCCTCCAGCGCCTGCATATTCTGAGGTTGTCCGCGAGCCTGAAGGCGACGTCCGATTTCATCCCAGACGTGTTCGATAGGCGCCATGTCCGGTGATAAGGCTGGCCACGGCAACGTTGGGATGTTGTGCTGAGCCAGCAACGCCTGTGTTGCCCTGGCAGTGTGCGGCCTGGCATTGTCTTGCTGCAGCAAGCGCACACGTGGGTGAGCGGCAAAGAAGGGAACGACGTGATTGTTGATGACGTCATTTTGGTACACGGCGGCATTAACGCGTTGTCTGAACACATGAAGTTGTGTTCTGTGGTTGAATGAGAACCCACCCCACACCATCACACTACCCCCGCCCCATCGGTCGGCCTGCAGAACGCAGCAGTCGGAGTAACGTTCATGTCGACGTCGCCATACTCGGATTCGGCCATCAGCGTTGGAAAGATTGTAACGGCTCTCATCAGTAAACAGAACTTGTTGCCACTGGCCACGTCGCCATCTTTGATGTTGTTGCGCCCACTGTTGACGTTGTTGGCGGTGCCGAGGGGTCAATATTGGTCCCACATAAGGACGGCGGTTACGGAGTCCTGCTGCCCTCAGACGGCGTCGGACGGTATCGGCGGACACTGGACCACGTGGACCACGCACCTGGTGAGCGGTGTTAGCTGCTGGCAGCATCCGATTCCTAAGGTGGGTCACCCGGATGTACCGGTCTAGGGCTGCGGTTGTCACCCTCGGGCGGCCGGTGCGTGGTCGATCGTTCACAGATCCAGTGATTTGGTGACGTTGAGAAAGGCGTGCGATTGTCGAAACATGACATCCCAATGTCTGGCTACAGCAGTACGGGTCTGTCCGGCTTGCAACATCCCGATGGCCATCCCTCTCGCTGGAGTTGCGTCAGTCGCGGCATTTTTAAAATGTGATTCTGTTGTCTGTCACTACTCAAATTGAATTTATGCGATTAAATCCAGGTGTGTAGGCTTTATAAGCATTTCAATGAGTGTGTTTGCACTGGATTCATGATACGGATGATCCAGCACGTGCAAACAACGTGTTTTGAGAATTCGTGACGTCACACAGGTAATGAAATTGACACGCAGGTGGGACTGCGGTGTGGGTGTGTGCCATGTCCTTTAACACAGTTGAGGTTCAATTCCACCAAAGATACTGCTTTACAAAGTGCAATTCTTTCGCATTTTCAGGACCTGCGTTTCTTTTGCGTTTTAGTATAGATTGGTTTAGTTTTTCTGCAGAACCCCTCCTTCTCCCCAAAGATGAAACAGAGCAACATTTTGATTTCTCAAACTTACAACCTCGAATGCTGACACAAAATACAAACACAATTTATGTCATAAGCCTATGAGACAGAGGGTAGTGGTTGGGATTGGGTGGGTGGGGTGTGTGTGGATTACTACCCCCCTAATGCTGGAACAAATCCTCAAATTCGGGCAAAAATTATAGAGATATTTGGGCAAAATGTGCTGACATGAGACCATTTTATACCATGTATTTGCATCATTCTACCTACAACCTACAAAATTAGTTGTAATCCATGTTTGTTTGCAACCCTATATAGCTGTTTGGCAGTAATACTAATATGAATATATGCTGTAATTCAGATTCGGGCATTTTTATTTAATTAGGGCAAAAACCAGCCTGCCCCTATAAAATAAATGTGTTTCAGTATCGTTTATATCATATATATTAGGAATACAAATTGTATTAGGCAAGTCTCTGGCTGCCATAATACATTATTTTGCTTCCTAGTAAAATAAAATAAATAAATAAACTACCCTGGCACTGCTCCATACAACATGCATGTGTAGCAGGAGGTTTTAGTTTTAATGTATCTAGTTTTTTAAATATGTTTGTCAAAAGATAGTTGTCTGCCAAGCATTATAAATTCCGAACTGCGGTTGCACGTGCAACTTGGGCTACACAGCATGTGGTTTGGTTTCGCTGTCATTTCAGTCTAGCATAATTCTGCGCGGTTGTGGGGTTGTGAACGGAATGGTCGGAGAGCTTAGTGTTAGTATTTGCACGAACGATCCGTCGTTCATGTCGATATTGGTTTTGCATAACCGACAGACGACAAAATCGTTCGTGCCAAATTTTATGCCCTGAACCTGTGCACCATGACTGGTATATCATATCAGCCATGGTATGTGATGTCCTGTCTGCGGGATGGTGCATATAAAATATCCCTTGCTACTAATAGAAAAATGTAGCAGGTTTCCTCTCTAAGACTATATGTCAAAATTACTAAATGTTTGACATCCAACAGCTGATGATTAATAAATCAATGTGCTCTGGTGGTGTAGTTAAACATAACAAACTTTAATTAGTAGTCATCAAACTAAAACATTTTAATAGCAACTTTACATTATGTAAAAAAAACAGTGTAAAGAGCTGTGAAGAAGGTTGCACCATATTTACTAGAGCAAGTGTTCCGTGTTTCTGTTGCCCCTGGTAACTTTATACATTTTATATGACTCAACTGTCTAAAGGTCATCACAGAATGGCATGGTACATTTCATTTCATTTCAACTTATTTTCGTGCTTATATCCAAATAAGGTTCAAGCATGCTGTCCTGGGCACACACACCTCAGCTGTCTGGGCTGTCTGTCCAGGACAGTGGGTTAGTTGTTAGTTGGTTAATGGTTAGTTAGAAGAAGATGGTGTAGTGGTCTTACACCTACCCACTGAGCCCTTAAGAACTCGCTCTGGGTGGGAGCCGGTACCAGGCTGCGAACTCTGTACCTACCAGCATGTAATCCGATGGCTTAACCACTGCGCCACCCAGGCCGTTTGGCATGGTACAGGGGAAAAGGTTTATTGTAAATAATGAAATAAAAACAATGTTTTAAAGATTGCTGCTTTAAACTAGTGTGACATAGATGCCGCTAATTTACAAACTCTCACCAGATCCTGCTGACAGATGACATGAGGCCTGCTGAGCATCATGGGATACGTGTTTACAGGATGCACCACAGGAGGTCACGGGATTAAGCAGTAACATCACCAAGAGAGCAGTTATAATACACTTATATATGTATTTCCATAGATGGATAAGTTTACATACATGTACGACAGTTGGTTATCTTATGCTGGGCACAGACTACCAACTGCCAGCAGAATGTTGGCCAACTCGAAGGTTGCATTGTAATTTCCCCAACTACAAATGGGTGCACTAAGATTAACAACCGATGGGTTATACCACAATATCGAGTTGTAAGAGCGCTCAGACTAGCAACTGGACAGTCGTTGAAGTCGTGACAGCAGAAAGTTGTCCAACTTTGTGCTGGCAGTTGGTAGTCTGAATGTTGCACTGTTTGCAGTGACCATGCAGTCAAGCATTATCAATTCCCGACCACATTAATTTCAGTAATGCCAGAAAAGACTTATTATTACTTAACATAAGAACGACATATTACTTGTTACGATTTCGACAGTGTATAATTTATAATCTTTGTGAACAAATGTGGATAATGACAAAACTTTCTGAAATAAACTGATAAATGTTCACTTCACCTCTTTCACTGGCATAGGAAGTGTGGGGGGGGGGGGGGGGGAGGGGTGCATGTGACCCCACTTTGTAGCAGCAGCAATGGTTTTTATGTAACCATGTGGGTTTTATTGTTTTAATGATTTTAGTATGCACAAAACATATGCACCTAAACCTTTGGCTAGGAGCTGTAGGGACATGCATTTACCTGTCTAAACATCTGACCTCTGACTGGGGACAGTGCCGATCAACCAATAGGCTGGCCAGCTGTGTTTGACCCAGTTGGTGGCTATTCACTGTCACTCACCTGACATTCCTTTACATGTCACGATCTGCACAGGCTACACACTCTTGATCTGCCATTAAACTATACTGGGATAATTAGTGAGTTATATTTCTACTTTTCTAATTCACTTTACTATTTTACTAACATATGAAGTACAGTTTATAAATTACAAATAAGGTTTAAATAAATAACTACTTCAATTAACATTTACTTTGATGAAGGAATAAACTAAATTAATGTAAGTATTAGAATTTGGGCGTGGCACTTACTCTGTAACAAATGAATATTCCTATAGCCAAGCCATAATTAAATGAGTCATTATTGTTTCATAAATGTATGTTAATAGTGTGTATATTAAATTAAAAATGTATTAGTTTTATGTTACTTGTTTCTTGTAGACATTTTGATGGTTTTGATCATGTTACCGCCCTAAAGCCCACAGCTAAAGGTAATGGTATTTCAGTGTCTAGGTAAACCGTATCACCTATGAAGATAATGTTTTGTGTACCTTACATTTATTTTATTAACTATATATCACCATATGTGTAATTGTTTGCTGTAAATAATGATTTAAGATTACTGGTGATTGATTAATGTTCAGTCGTTTAATGTACGGTAATTTGGTATTGTGTATTATGTATATATACGATGTTTAACGTACGGTAATTTGGTATTGTGTATTATGTATATATACGATGTTTACTTTAACGATGTTAAATATTGCTCAGTGTATGGTTATATATTTTGTTTAAGAGATTTGCTATTATCTGTAAATAATAACTAGACTACAGTGTATTTATATATATTTTAATGCGTTTTAATATGGTGTTGTAAGACTTTATGTATAGTTGTGAATGTATTTTAATAATGCCATTTTTGCTCATAGGGTTTGACTGACTATATACCAATATTCTGCAGAATAAAGAACACTATTAAAAACTATCTTCACCAAGTCCAGTTATCTGTTCAGGGGAAGTAACATTTATATATTTTTACATGTATTTATATATATATATGTGTGTGTGTGTGTGTGTGTGTGTCCCCCACTTTTTGGCACCTTCCTATGCCCATGCTATTTTTTAATTAAACTTCTCCTTTCTTCTATTTGTTAATTAAACTTCTCCTTTCTTCTATTTTTTAATTAAACTTCTCCTTTCTTCTATTTGTTAATTAAACTTCTCCTTTCTTCTATTTTTTAATTAAACTTCTCCTTTCTTCTATTTGTTCAGCTCTAGATTAGGGATTGGTGTAAGATTAACACAAGTTTTGTAAATTCAGACAACAGTTTTCAACATCTGAACCAGTAAAAGTTAAAAATTTGTTTTGTTTAATGACACCACTAGAGCACATTGATTTATTAATCATCGGCTATTGGATGTCAAATATTTGGTAATCTTAGAGAAGAAACCCACTATATTTTTCTATTAGTAGCATCTTTTATATGCACCATCCATCAGACAGGATAGTACATACCACAGCCTTTGATATACCAGTCGTGGTACACTGGCTGGAACAAGAAATAGACCAATGGGCCACACCGATGGGAATCGATCCCGGACCGACTGCACATCAAGCGAGCACGTTACCACTGGGCTACACGCGTCCTGCCCCTGAAACAGTAAACAGTGAACTGCTAATGAAAGCCTCCTCTACACTCCCAGCATGTTTCTATATCTCTACTACCACCAGACCGGCCTGAACCAGTAAACAGTGAACTGCTAATGAAAGCCTCCTCTACACTCCCAGCATGTTTCTATATCTCTACTACCACCAGACCGGCCTGAACCAGTAAACAGTGAACTGCTAATGAAAGCCTCCTCTACACTCCCAGCATGTTTCTATATCTCTACTACCACCAGACCGGCCTGAACCAGTAAACAGTGTGCTAACAGTATGAAAGCCTCCTCTACATTCCCAGCATGTTTCTATATCTCTAATACCACCAGACTGGCCTGAACCAGTAAACAGTGAACTGCTAATGAAAGCCTCCTCTACATTCCCAGCATGTTTCTATATCTCTACTACCACCAGACTGGCCTGAACCAGTAAACAGTGAACTGCTAATGAAAGCCTCCTCTACATTCCCAGCATGTTTCTATATCTCTACTACCACCAGACTGGCCTGAACCAGTAAACAGTGAACTGCTAATGAAAGCCTCCTCTACACTCCCAGCATGTTTCTATATCTCTACTACCACCAGACTGGCCTGAACCAGTAAACAGTGAACTGCTAATGAAAGCCTCCTCTACACTCCCAGCATGTTTCTATATCTCTAATACCACCACCACCAGACTGGCCTGAACCAGTAAACAGTGAACTGCTAATGAAAGCCTCCTCTACACTCCCAGCATGTTTCTATATCTCTACTACCACCAGACTGGCCTGAACCAGTAAACAGTGAACTGCTAATGAAAGCCTCCTCTACACTCCCAGCATGTTTCTATATCTCTAATACCACCACCACCAGACTGGCCTGAACCAGTAAACAGTGAACTGCTAATGAAAGCCTCCTCTACACTCCCAGCATGTTTCTATATCTCTACTACCACCAGACCGGCCTGAACCAGTAAACAGTGAACTGCTAATGAAAGCCGCCTCTACACTCCCAGCATGTTTCTATATCTCTACTACCACCAGACCGGCCTGAACCAGTAAACAGTGAACTGCTAATGAAAGCCTCCTCTACATTCCCAGCATGTTTCTATATCTCTACTACCACCAGACCGGCCTGAACCAGTAAACAGTGAACTGCTAATGAAAGCCTCCTCTACACTCCCAGCATGTTTCTATATCTCTACCACCACCAGACTGGCCTGAACCAGTAAACAGTGAACTGCTAATGAAAGCCTCCTCTACACTCCCAGCATGTTTCTATATCTCTATTACCACCAGACTGGCCTTGGTGGCGTCGTGGTTAAGCCATCGGTCAACAGGCTGGTAGGTACTGGGTTCAAATCCCAGTCAAGGCATGGGATTTTTAATGCAGATACCGACTCCAAACCCTAAGTGAGTGCTCCGCAAGGCTCAATGGGTAGGTGTAAATCACTTGCACCGACCAGTGATCCATAACTGGTTCAACAAAGGCCAAGGTTTGTGCTATCCTGCCTGTGGGAAGCACAAATAAAAGATCTCTTGCTGCTAATCGGAAAGAGTAGCCCATGAAGTGGCGACAGCGGGTTTCCTCTTAAAATCTGTGTGGTCCTTAACCATATGTCTGACGCCATATAACCGTAAATAAAATGTGTTGAGTGCATCGTTAAATAAAACATTTCTTTCCTATTACCTCCATCAACATGTTACCTGAAACTTCTCATATTCTTCTTCACATCTGTAACTCAAGACTTCAGGAAATTTAACATTGGTCACATAGAGAATAAATAAATTTCCTATGTACATGAGTATCTATCTGACCGAATGGTGTGGGCTTTTTTTGTTCATATTTCGATGAACCCAAAAAATGAAGTCACACACACATGCCCCACCCTGACTCACACAGCTTTCTTACAATTAGCTTGATTATTCAGACAACTATTTTTTGGATACTTTAAAGCACAAATACATGGAAGAAACATATACAAAAAAAGCAATAAAATTGTGAAACAAATACAAAGTAATGGTACACTTTTTATAAATAAATTAATGTGAAACTCTATTGGAAAAAACACATACATGTATATTCATTGATGAAAAAAATCAGCAGCAGGACTTGAAATTAATGACGGCACCGACAGCAATTACTGTCATTGAGATATAAATCGACATAGATCAAGATCGTCACCAACAGCACTTTTTTGCCACTGGTTAACAATTAATGCTGTCTGTAAAACTCCTCATCCACTGGCGTAGAAAGTGGGGGAGGGCGGGGGGGGGGGGGTATGTGCCCCCCACTTTTCAGATATTTTCTTTATATTTGCTTTATAATAGTGTAAAAGTGTGTAAATATAAGTGCGCCACCCCCCCCCCCCCCCTTTTGGCACCTTCCTACGCCACTGTCATCGATAGCAAACTGTATATACCTAGTGTATATTATATGCTAGTATTTGACATTTGTGTTTTTAAAATATGTCTACATACAGTAAAATAATCTTTCAGTCATGCTGATTTGTAGCAAATGTCACTTTTAAAAAACTGCCGTAGGCAAGCTCAAAATTAATGTAGGAGGGCCGTTTCATCAACGGCAATGTTTTAGAAATATTGCCATGGCGACAAATTCTTAAATTCGAGCCCTGCATCACTAATATCTGTCCTGTAGAAACTGGGGGGGGGGGGGGGGGGGCTGTGTCTGCCTCAGTAGATGAAAATATATGGTTTAAGTCCTACTCTAAATAAAATGTAAAATATGACTTGTACACCCCACTAGAGGCTGCAAACCCCCCACTAAAGATTGTGCTTCCCACTAGAGGCTGTGAACCCCCCACTAGAAGTTGTGAACCCTCCCACTAGAGATTGCGTCCTCCACTAGAGGCTGTGAACCTCCCACTAGAAGTTGTGAACCCTCCCACTAAAGACTTGCGTCCCCCACTATAGAGGCTGCACTTCCCACTAGAAGCTGCAAACCTCCCACAAAAGATTGTGTCCCCCACTAGAGGCTGCGAACCCCCCACTAGAGATTGCACCCCCCACTCCAGATATGGTTCCTACAGGACTGTTTATAAAGACACTCAATGGCCACAGAAAATTAGTAAAGTTCTAATAATAAACTCGCCAACAAATCGTTGTTCTACAGCAGCAACACTGTCGATGAAATTTAAATGGTACCTCGACTGTGTGAATGTTTGACACGTTCCCTTCTAAACATTCATAAACTTAGCAACACTATTGGGACAATTCCTTCCAACATAACCAGTCATCAAAAAAGGAAAAAATTTGCTTCACGAATGTGTGTGTGTGTATGTGTGTCACTGTGTGTGTGTGTGTGTGTGTGTGTGTGTGGCCCCTAATCCCCCCTTTACACACACATCTGGGTGGAATAACATGAGATCAGAGTGACATACATGTCATACCTGTTTCTAAAACTGATTACAGAAAACAGCAGATGCAAACATGTAATCTTTGGATGGGGGGTATTACTGTGTTCTGAAAATTAATTCTGAATTTAAAATGTCAACAAACATCAACAACAAAACCAAGACATCGTTTTACTTTTAGTCCTCATAAACTAACTCAAAACAAACATCTTAAGCCAATCAGTATCACAGTCATATCTGCCGTAAACGTCAAAATATTATTTAATATTTATTTTTATTTTCCATACACAACATGCTAAATATAACCACGGAACCGCCCCCTTTCTGAAACGTTGGAATCTAAAGACAAAGCGACAGTGGCGATCGGATCGTAAAGAAATAACCAACTTCCCGCTTTCAAACCTAGCAACATTCGATCATGGCTACTGAATGTCAATCGCAGTTATAGACACCTACAATAAACTTTAACAACTGATCTTAGCTCTCACCTGTCTATTCCAGTTTCTTATCTATTAGCGCCGATAGCGATAACTTGTATCGAGTCTTGATTATAGTAAGTCCTAAACAGTGGGATAAAACAACACCGGACTCAAGTCAGCTGTCACCAAGAATCAGAAGCCGTCAGCCGCTAAGAAAATTTGAGTCACTTTCGCCAAACAGGCAGCTTAGCGATTCCATTGGTTTAGTCTGTGCATAACAAGAATTGAAATATGGCCATGGATGGTTGACAGGGATGAGTTTTATGTTTTAAGTTCTATTTCTGCTCTTACTGTAATATTTACAAAGATATAGCAATGGAACCGTTGTCATCGATTTTAGTAAAGAAAGAAATATTTAATTTAACGACGCACTCAACACTTTTTAATTACGGTGACTAGTAGTGCACGGGGCACATTAAGGCAATACTTTTTTTAACATGCACGACGAGGTACTTCTATATATGTTGCACATTTAAAATGTCGGGGATTTTTTTTAAGGTTGTCGTTGAATATTTATTTTGTTAATAATAATGCAAGTACTTCAATCGGAATTTTGTGAGTACGGTAGGTTATACATTTTTGGTTTGGGTGTCCATACGTATGTTGCACTATTTCGGTTCAGAAACGGTTGAAACATGGTGCCACAAGTTTTGAATACCAGCTATATTAAGGGTATTTAAGGAGATCCGGACGTAGTAAAACCACACTTACTACGTCCCTCCGGACTAGGTTACTAGTATACGGTTATATGGCGGAAATCCGCTTACACTATTCCATGGGATGACCTTTTCCATTAGGTACCGGCCTCGGTGGCGTCGTGGTTAGGCCATCGGTCTACATACTGGTAGGTACTGGGTTCGGATCCCAGTCGAGGCATGGGATTTTTAATCCAGATACCGACTCCAAACCCTGAGTAAGTGCTCCGCAAGGCTCAATAGGTAGGTGTAAACCACTTGCAACGACCAGTGATCCATAACTGGTTCAACAAAGGCCATGGTTTGTGCTATCCTGCCTGTGGGAAGCGCAAATAAAAGATCCCTTGCTGCTAATCGGAAAGAGTAACCCATGTAGTGGCGACAGCGGGTTTCCTCTCAAAACCATATGTCTGACGCCATATAACCGTAAATAAAATGTGTTGATTGCGTCGTTAAATAAAACATTTCTTTCTTTTCCATTAGCAGCAACGGATGTTTTTTTAATATGCAAGTACATACCGCGGCCTTTGATATACCAGTTGTGGTGCACTGGCTGGAATGAGAACTAGCCCAATGGGCCTACCGATGGGGATCGATCCTAGACCCGATCGCGCGTCTGACGAGTACGTTACCACTGGGTTACATCCCGTCCCTTTAGAAACATGGGAATAACTATTTTGGTGGTCAGCATTGAAAAAGTGAATTTCATCCAAAATTGGAAGAATATTTTTTCAATATTTAGGAGAGTTGACAATGATTTGTTTAAATATTCTAGCTCAATATTTACAATAATATTTAAAAACTATTTTGCATAGTATAGGAGATAAAGATAAAGTTTGTTTTATTTAAAGGCATCACTGATTTAATATTAATAATCGGCTATTGGATGTCAAACAGTTGGTAATTCTAACATAAGCCTACTCTAGAGGAAAGTTGAAACCCGTTAGTAACAAACGATCTTTTATACGCACCATACCACAAACAGGATAGCACATACCACGCCCTTTGATATACCAGTCGTCGTGCACTGGCTGGGACAAAAAAAACAAAAACAGCTCAATGGCCTCGCCGATGGGGATGGATTCTAGACCACTGGACTACGTCTCGCTGTACCACTGGGCTACGTCTCGCTTTACCACTGGACTACGTCTCGCTGTACCACTGGACTACGTCTCGCTTTACCACTGGGCTACGTCTCTGGGCTACGTCTCGCTTTACCACTGGACTACGTCTCGCTGTGCCACTGGACTACGTCTCGCTGTGCCACTGGACTACGTCTCGCTGTGCCACTGGACTACGTCTCGCTGTACCACTGGGCTACGTCTCGCTGTACCACTGGGCTACGTCTCGCTGTACCACTGGACTACGTCTCGCTTTACCACTGGACTACGTCTCGCTTTACCACTGGACTACGTCTCGCTGTGCCACTGGACTACGTCTCGCTGTGCCACTGGACTACGTCTCGCTGTGCCACTGGACTACGTCTCGCTGTGCCACTGGACTACGTCTCGCTGTACCACTGGACTACGTCTCGCTGTACCACTGGGCTACGTCTCGCTGTACCAGTGGACTACGTCTCGCTTTACCACTGGACTACGTCTCGCTTTACCACTGGACTACGTCTCGCTGTACCACTGGACTACGTCTCGCTTTACCACTGGACTACGTCTCGCTTTACCACTGGGCTACGTCTCGCTGTACCACTGGACTACGTCTCGCTGTACCACTGGACTACGTCTCGCTGTACCACTGGGCTACGTCTCGCTGTACCACTGGACTACGTCTCGCTTTACCACTGGACTACGTCTCGCTGTGCCACTGGACTACGTCTCGCTGTGCCAGTGGACTACGTCTCGCTTTACCACTGGACTACGTCTCGCTTTACCACTGGACTACGTCTCGCTGTACCACTGGACTACGTCTCGCTGTACCACTGGACTACGTCTCGCTTTACCACTGGACTACGTCTCGCTGTGCCACTGGACTACGTCTCGCTGTACCACTGGACTACGTCTCGCTGTACCACTGGACTACGTCTCGCTGTACCACTGGGCTACGTCTCGCTGTACCACTGGACTACGTCTCGCTTTACCACTGGACTACGTCTCGCTTTACCACTGGACTACGTCTCGCTGTGCCACTGGACTACGTCTCGCTGTACCACTGGACTACGTCTCGCTTTACCACTGGACTACGTCTCGCTTTACCACTGGACTACGTCTCGCTGTACCACTGGACTACGTCTCGCTGTACCACTGGACTACGTCTCGCTGTACCACTGGACTACGTCTCGCTGTACCACTGGGTTACGTCTCGCTTTACCACTGGACTACGTCTCGCTGTACCACTGGGCTACGTCTCGCTGTACCACTGGACTACGTCTCGCTTTACCACTGGACTACGTCTCGCTGTACCACTGGACTACGTCTCGCTGTACCACTGGACTACGTCTCGCTTTACCACTGGGCTACGTCTCGCTGTACCACTGGACTACGTCTCGCTGTACCACTGGGCTACGTCTCGCTTTACCACTGGGCTACGTCTCGCTTTACCACTGGGCTACGTCTCGCTTTACCACTGGGCTACGTCTCGCTGTACCACTGGGCTAAGTCTCGCTTTACCACTGGGCTAAGTCTCGCTGTACCACTGGGCTACGTCTCACGTTACCACTGGACTACGTCTCGCTTTACCACTGGGCTACGTCTCGCTGTACCACTGGGCTACGTCTCGCTGTACCACTGGACTACGTCTCGCTGTACCACTGGGCTACGTCTCGCTGTACCACTTGGCTACGTCTTGCTTTACCAATGGGCTACGCCCCGGCCCTAGTTTAGGAGATGGATAGGGATTAATTGTCTGTGTGCTCAGCATAGAAATATCTTATTTTAGTCTAGGAAAGATGTTCATAAATCTGGAAAGGTTCATGTGGATTTTATATATAAACATGCTCTAGATGTTAATGTAATAAAGAGAAAACAAAAAAACAACAACAGCTCAATGGCCTCGCCGATGGGGATGGATTCTAGACCACTGGACTACGTCTCGCTGTACCACTGGGCTACGTCTCGCTTTACCACTGGACTACGTCTCGCTTTACCACTGGACTACGTCTCGCTGTACCACTGGGCTACGTCTCGCTTTACCACTGGACTACGTCTCGCTTTACCACTGGACTACGTCTCGCTGTACCACTGGGCTAAGTCTCGCTGTACCACTGGACTACGTCTCGCTGTACCACTGGGCTAAGTCTCGCTTTACCACTGGGCTACGTCTCGCTGTACCACTGGGCTAAGTCTCGCTTTACCACTGGGCTAAGTCTCGCTTTACCACTGGGCTACGTCTCGCTTTACCACTGGGCTACGTCTCGCTGTACCACTGGGCTAAGTCTCGCTTTACCACTGGGCTAAGTCTCGCTGTACCACTGGGCTACGTCTCACGTTACCACTGGACTACGTCTCGCTTTACCACTGGGCTACGTCTCGCTGTACCACTGGGCTACGTCTCGCTGTACCACTGGACTAAAAAAGTAAAGTTTGTTTTATTTAACGACGCCGTTAGAGCACATTGATTTTTTATCTTATCATCGGCTATTGGACGTCAAACATATGGTCATTCTGACACTGTTTTTAGAGGAAACCCGCTGTCGCCACATAGGCTACTCTTTTTACGACAGGCAGCAAGGGATCTTTTATTTGCGCTTCCCACAGGCAGGATACCACTGGACTACGTCTCGCTGTACCACTGGGCTACGTCTCGCTGTACCACTTGGCTACGTCTTGCTTTACCAATCGGCTACGCCCCGGCCCTAGTTTAGGAGATGGATAGGGATTAATTGTCTGTGTGCTCAGCATAGAAATATCTTATTTTAGTCTAGGAAAGATGTTCATAAATCTGGAAAGGTTCATGTGGATTTTATATATAAACATGCTCTAGATGTTAATGTAATAAAGAGAAAACTCCAATAAGTTGTTGCTATTGACAGTACTCGTCTTGGTGTCGGATGGAATTTGAAAGTTTGCCCTTGTATTCCCTTTTAATCGTTCACATTAGGAAGTAAAGTAATATAATGTTTTAGGGGGCAGGAGTAGCTGCATTAGTACTATCCACAACAAATTCCTCAATAAACCCATTTTGACCGAGTGAAGTTTAAACAGTTCTGTTATCGGACATTGAAAGAAATGAAAGATGCCAACTTAACAGAATCAATGCAAAGTTATATCAAAACTATAGGAGGGAACTTTGATTAACCAATGTTTGTTTTCACAATCTGATTAAAATTAGCTCTACTGGTAATAATGGAGCTAATTTTAATCAGATTGGTTTTCTCATAACAAACAAACATGTTTGAAATATAGATTAACCAGCTTACTTCTCTGATTAATCTTCTATAGACACTTTAGTATTTGTGTCTGATGGAAATTATATTTTGGTGTCGGTATTCTTGTTTCTCATCAGTGTAATTTTATTGAACAGATTACACCACACCTAGATAGATATTTTCTTCATCATTATTAAGTAATGACAGTCATGACACTTAAAGAGACATTCCCGACTTTACATACAATTAAACATGCCCGGCTAACAAGGTTTTTAATTAATAAAACTGGATATTAATTTCTTGCTTAGAATGTGTACGTCATGTGTTTCTGGTATTCCCACTGTTTATGGTAGCTTAAACAGGATTTATTTTTTACATGTACAAAATTATTAAAGGCAAAATTTAGTTTGAACTGCTAATTTGAATTTTTGGGTCTAGTGTTGACCACTTTTGAAATATACCCAGATAACGATTACATATCCCCCCCCCCAAAAAAAACCCCACCCCAACCCAACACCCAACAACAAACAAACAACCCCCCCCCCTCAAAAAAACCCCCCAAACAAACAAACAACAAAAAGTAAAAAAAAAACCCAAAACCCCCCACCAAAACCCTCCCCCAACATTCGAAAACATTTGTTATAATGTTGTTTTATATGATTTCTTAAATCTTTATATACTGTAAATCGGAAATCAACAGTAAATGTTACAAATAATTAACTATTTATAGAGGAGAACATAGTTTTACTTATTTAATAGACACGAGTGGCGCGTGTGCAGAGAATTTAGCAGAGGGGGTGGGGGGGGGGGGTCTAAACTGTCGCACTGGACGTCTATAGGGAGTTCGAGTCATGCTCCCAAAGAAAAATATTGAAAAAATCGCTTGGAACAGCGTGCTTCCATCACCCACCTCACCCCCCGTACACTTGCCAAACACCCCCGTACACACGCCGTACTCCATCCCCATATACACGCCGAACACCCCCCGTACACACGCCGAAAGCCCCTCCCCGCACTCGCGCCTGAATATATCTACTTTCTGGACTGTAGATATATTTGGTTTGTTGTTATTGGTGTGGGTTTTTTTGTAGTTTTTTTGTTTTTTTTTAATTTTTAGGGTTTTTTGTGTGTGTTTTGTTTTGTTTTCATTTTTTGTTTTTGTTTTTTGTTTTTACCAAACTTAGTGATCACTGTAATATTCTGCTGGAAAATAATGAACAAATCGATAACGCAGTACGTCATGGACCAATTGATTGCTTGGCAAAGATGACTGTTACCTCTATACCACTTCCTGGTCGCCGCTAACTTGAAGCAGTTAAAAACGACTCCCTCATGCGTGACAGTTTTCCTTTTCAAGATAGTGTCGACGGAAATGTGACCGTACGGAAAGAAGTTCCGGCTAAACATAAACTAGCAATCTTCTTCTTCTGTAGTCAATTAATACTACCATGTCTTATATGATAATGCGATACTATTTGTGACCTCGTTAAAGGGACATACCCTAGTTTTTAAACACTACAGCATATTTTTCACTATTAGAGCTGTTTATGATCACTGAAATCAAACATTACTTATATTCTGTTGTTTAGATTATCCATTTCCGTAGAATCGAAGTTTTTTTCTGGTCATCCTGTTGTTTCTAACATAACAAAATGCGTTTATCATATTATTAAAAACGCACGTGCGTCTGAGAAGTAGCTGTTACTGATTCGAGTTCTAGTCAATTTTTTAAGGATATTTTCCGGTTTTAACGTCACAGTCTCTTCTTTCACTTTGTTGTAACTTTATCCAACTGTGTTACAAGGCCCCGTTCCACAAAGCGATCTTCGCACTAAGATCAGCTTAGTGCATAAGGTAGCTATGCAGTTAAGGTGATCTTAGGGCTAAGATCACTTTGTGGAACGGGGCCCAGGTTTATAGATTAACTAAACTTAGCAATCGAATTAAAATTAGTTCTACTGGTCTAAATAAGGCATTCGTAATTCACATGAAACATATCGTATACCCTCAGAATAATTCGGAATATTTTCAAATTATTTCCAAATCACTGGCATGATTCTGCAAGTAAGGTTTTGATTGGTGAACATGAGCGACAACTGGCTGCTGTTAGATCCACATGCAATAGTGGAGCTAATTTTAATTAGATTGTAAACTTAGTGTCCATTTTTACAAGTTGAAACTAGGGTTTGCGCCTTTAAAAGAACATTCAAATATTTTCTCTGTCTCTGCCTGTCTGTCTGTCTGCCTCTGTCCTCTGTCACCGGCCTCGGTGGCGTCGTGGTTAGGCCATCGGTCTACAGGCTGGTAGGTACTGGGTTCGGATGCATATAAAAGATCCCTTCCTTCTAGTGGAACAATGTAACAATGTAGCGGGTTATCTCTAAGACTATGTTAAAATTACCAGATGTTTGACATCCCATAGCCGATGATTAATAAATCAATATGCTCTAGTGGTGTCCCACTGAGGGGGGTCGATCTCAGACCGACCGCGCATCGGGCGAGCGCTTTACCACTGTTCTCTAGTGTAGGCATGGCAGAAGTAAGTGGACATCGCGGGTAGGTGTGTTTCTCTCTCTCTCTCTCTCTCTCTCTCTCTCTCTCTCTCTCTCTCTCTCTCTCTCTCTCTCTCTCTCTCGTGTGTGTGTGTGTGTGTGTGTGTGTGTGTGTGTGTGTGTGTGTGTGTAGTCATGTTATAATTACTTACCCTATTTTATGATTTAAATTTCCGGGGGAATGCTTCCTCAAACACCTCTAGAATTCACACAAACGCTACCAACGAGTAAAACCAGTTCAGGTTAAAAAACATTACACATTTTTTATATATATAATAACTTGACAATAGTAGGCTATATTGCAAAATGATATACATGTGTATATCTTTGTGTAATATTCATATATTATGCGACTGTAATTGCAACAAATTATTTTGAAAACCAATTGTCCTGAAATGCATTCTACAGGTAAATTTCATCATGCTGGTAAATGCAACACCTTTTAAATGCATTTCTTTTTCACAGGGCACAATTTTTGTATAGATCTGCTAAATATATATATACGTTTACACCACAGTCATGTATCAAATTACTTGATCCAATCAGTGAGATCAATAGTTCGTCACAACTAGAGGCCTACAATCGCAAACGTGAATATTAATCACATATAAAATCTAGAACTTTGCAATGTGTTATTTTATAGAACACCGTGTTTAAGTTAAAGTAAAACTTTAACATGTATAACTGGTTTGACTCCCTTGGGGATTTGGAAGATGTGCTCCAACGGGAAATGTTTATAACTAGATGTCCTGAAATGCAATTTCCTGCTTTCTTCAAGTAAAATTTATTGTGACAAATGCTTATGAATGCATTGCCAATGGTTTTATTGTATTTTTCACGAATTACATAATAATTTGTATAAACATACAAAAGATCGACCCCTCTTTCCAGGAAGGTATTTAAAAACATGTAAAGTCGGCTGTTTGAGAGCCATGTGCCAAGAGGCTTGTTTTCTTTGATGTTGAGTGTAATAATACAATTTTTATAAACGTAATGTGATTCATTTTTAATAAATGTGTTCATTATTAAAGAAACTGATCATAGTTCTGAGGTACACGTACTTTTTCTGTTACTAAGGTTATAATAAGCAATTACTGCCGAACATATTTAACATATACCTTGGGTCAGTACTTAAGGTCAATACTTTTAACTCCCGTTGTGTGCTAGAATTTCATTATTTGAAACAAATTTAAAATAAATAGCCTAACCTTAATAACAAAATACAATCTACAAAGTAGTCAAAAATCGTTTTTTTTTAAATATCAATGTTTAAATTTCAGAAGCCAGGAAAACGCGTTTTAGGCTTTCAGAGATTTCAAAGTTTTCGGGGGAGTATTTCCCTAGAACCCCACACAAAGTTCGGGCGCTTTGCCGCCTCAAGCAACTTCATATCCAAAAGGCCCTGGCAAATACCAAGTCGAACCCTCCCACTCGAAATGCTAGATACGGGACTATAGTCGTTAACATGTACAATATAAATACTCTCTGTATCTCAATACCTTCGAGATAATTAAACATATGCATTTTGTGGAAAACAAATAAAACAAAATTATCGTGACGTAGAACTGCCATCAACATAACGACATAATTTCTAGACGTTGTGTAGGTTACTATCGTAAATAAAGATAATATAATGTGAACATTAATCACAACATATTGTAAAGAACTAACCCTAACCTTAATCCTAAATTACGTTGTTATGTTGATGGGAGTTCTATAGCAACACACAAAATTACTGTGTATATTGACAAAATGGGATTTTAAATCATCAAATCCATTAGTTGCGTCACATTTTGTTTGGTGGCAACATAATAAGTTTGCAGACCTTTCAGTGTTTTACGTGTGATGGGCGGGACAGGCATCAAAAGGTAGTGTTTTACATGTGATGGGCGGGACATATATCATATTAAAAGGTAGTGTTTTACATGTGATGGGCGGGACATATCATATTAAAAGGTAGTGTTTTACATGTGATGGGCGGGACATATCATATCAAAAGGTAGTGTTTTACATGTGATGGGCGGGACATACATGTATATCATATTAAAAGGTAGTGTTTACGTGTGGATGGGCGGGACAAATATCAAAAGGTAGTGTTTTACGTGTGATGAGCGGGACATATATAAAAAAAGGTAACGACTGTCGGATGGTGCATATAAAAGATCCCTTGCTGCTAATCGAAAAGGGTAGTTGTGACAGTACATGCTCTTAATTTCTTTTCGCCTGTGGCGATATTAATTGTTTTAGAGGGCCGTGTGCAGTTCCAATATGCACTTAGCCAGGTGGGTACCTTGTTACGTAATACCTCTGCGCGACGGTCGTCGAGCTGTACTTCTAATACACACCCAGCCCAGTTGCGGAGCCATGTGGCCAGTAGTTACGTAATACCTCCGCGAGTGCGGTTTTTACAACCGTGATTTTGGCAACTAGGCGTCATTAAGTCTGACCATCTAAGAAAAAAAATACCGCTTGGTCGCTGTGGAAATTCACATGATAAGATTCAGTACCGCCTTGTAGCCCCAGGCGATATTCGGATTTTTTAAATAAATAGCTAGGGTTTTAGAGATATCGGGAAGAGACATAGGAAGGCTTCCAGGGATCGCTGTCCGTCCGGACTGGTAAATAATTTTATTTCTGCTCTGTGTATAACCTTGATGTGATTGATGTGACTTTAAATATTTTAATACTGTATTATACCAATATTATTTAGACGGTGCTGTCGGTCATCTGACGCAGTATACTGTAGGCTCACCGTTCTGATATATATATATATATATATATATATATATATATATATATATATATATATATATAAAGCTTATCCAGTCATCCTAGAGGACCTAGGTAAACTGTAGGTTGTTGTCTTTATTGTGATAGGTACCAGTATTAAGTCTGTATTACAAGGTTATTGAATAAGTAGTTAGGGTTAATTAAAAATTAACCAGTTAGGAATAGAGTTGTAATTCCTTTATTAATTAAGTTCCCCTGGAAGCGTTTCTCAATTATCACACGTTACTGAATGAGTAGTAAGGGTTAATTAAAAATTAACCAGTTAGGAATAGAGTTGTAATTCCTTTATTAATTAAGTTCCCCTGGAAGCGTTTCTCAATTATCACACGTGTGGGTGTTGTGTCACGTTGAAGTGATTAGCATAGTGTGTAAACTAGACACATAGAGATTAACTAATTAAGTGATCAGTTCGGGGTTGTTATTATTTATTGTTGTTAATTAACTACTGCGGCTGTACATTTGTCAACGTAGGTTAATACAGATTCCAAAGTGTATTGTGTTTTTGTTGTGTTTTCTAGTGAACTAAACGTGCTATAATAATATATACTTCATATAAGATCTTATCTCTGATCATACCTAGACGAGCCAGCGGGTATAACTGCCTGTTACAGAGAGATCTAATAGATATAGGCCTACAGTTAGGAGAGATATTCGGACAATCGTATTTCATTCAGTTACGGGTATTATAGGATCCCCGTGACAGTAGCCCATGAAATGGCGACAGCGGGTTTCCTCTCTCAATATATGTGGTCCTTAACCATATGTCCGACGCTATATAACCGTAAATAAAATGTGTCGAGTGCGTCGTTAAATAAAACATTTCCTTCTTTCCTTCATCCTTTTAGCTGTTCGGCGCGGCTCGACGCACTCCCAGGCAGTGCTAACACCATCCATCGAATCCTGAAGATGATATTCACGGTGGAATATCAACGCATGGCCCCACTTATTGGAGAGCTCGCCCAGAAGCTACCGAACTCCAGGGCTCGTGCTTGTAAAACGTTTAGGACAGAATCAATCTCGAATGACGACGTGCAATTTGTCATGACACCAGTGTCTCAGACTCTATTGAAGTCTGAGTCTAGACTCTAAATAAAAGTTTTATAAGCAGCAGGTCAGGAGGCTGCCGTGGATACCACCTCCGTAGATCAACCCAGAGCCGCCGCCTTTCCGAATCTTGATCTCCAGGTAAGGGCCTAGTCGAACTTAGGGCCTAAATTTTTTTAGCTTCAATTCAAAATGTTATGTTTATTTTTTTATAAATAGTCCGACGCACTTCATTTTGGTTGCGCATCAAAATTACTCAAATCACTTGAAACGTTTTCGGCCGAGCAGTTAAAGTTTATTTTTTTATTTTATTTTTTGTTCCAAACATGAGTAGAATGATCAGTTCTCCATTTTGGCTTTAGATTTTTGACCTAAACCCTAACTACGAAATTGTTATTTCAAATTCCGCCCACCTCAAACTTCACCTCTCCTTCCTGTCCCGGACTTAGTCACTGGTAAAGTCTGAGATTAAGCCCGCAGTAGGCATGTTCGAAACCTTCGTGCTACATGGGTTGGCACTTGGTAGGCTAATAATTAGAAGCGGTATCCGTTTTTTGTCCCAATTAAATTAAAATACCCGAATCTGGATAATAACATTTATTTACATTAGCATTACTGTCAAACACCTATATAGAGTTACACACGAATCACTACGCATTTTTACTGGTATTACAACTAATATTGTGGTTAGAATGATAGTAATACATGGTGAAAATTTTTCAGACCAGCTAATTTTGGCCGAATATCTCTATTGTTTTTGCCCGAATTTGAAAATTTGCCCCCCTGCCCCTCCCCTCGCCCCCTGTCTCGTACACTTATGGTAAGTTCTAGCACGATACGATCAAATATTGCAGTTTCTTCATCGGAACCTTTTTAGGGGTTTAATTTCTTTAATTTAATTTCTTTATTATATGAGTCCCTCTTGTTGATAACTGTAAGCACACACGGTATAATTCCATATATACAGCTTTCTCCAGTTTCGGAGCTGGTCACTTTCAAGCAGATTAAATTATTGATACTTGGCAATACCAGTTATAACAAATAATTACTATCAGTTGTAACAATAAAAAAGTTCAAGTTTGTTTTCGTTAACGACACCTCAAGGGCACCTTGATTTATTAATCATCAGCTATTGGATATCCAACCATTTGGTAAATGTGACATATAGTCTTATAGGGAAAACCAGCAACATTTTTTCAATTAGTAGCAAGGTATATTTTATATCCACCATCCCACAGACAGGATAGCACATACCACAGCATTTGATATACCAGAATGTTCACTGACACCGACATGGGTCGCCTTAAAGAGGAGGAAGTTAAAGAATAAGATAAGTCACCTGCTGGTTTTCACTTCCGTTTGTTTGACGTCTGCATAGTAATGAAAATATATGTCACTATTTTCATTATATGACAGTGCTGTGGCATTGTTGTTAATTTCGGTATGCGGGTCCGATTAGATTGAAATGTAGATCATGAATAATATGTCGGATCGCGTTATCTGACTATTTATAGGTGACTGAAACAATATGGCCTTGTTCTAAAATGGCGGATCATGAAATTTATGAAGACCGAATTGCTCTTGAGCATGTCCGAAGACAACTGTCAACAGACAGTGAAGAGTTCCCCGATGAGATCCTTGATCCTAGAATCCAGGTATTTTTATCTAAATCAAAACGGGCCAAAGAAATATTGCTTTTCGCACTCTTGAGTCTTGTTTTGGCTTGGTTACAACCGTGTCCGGTGTATCGGGGGAAGTATGTCGATCTCCCTCCGTGTCGATCTCGCCCTGGCGAAGTCGCCCCGGGCGAGTTCGCCATGACTTATTTTCATCGTTTGGCGAAGGTATCATACATATCAGACTTGCTAGAAGACATATATTACAACATATATTAGGCTATAGTATATATCTACTGTCATTATAATTTATTTCAGAAATAATAAGAAATGTAAACTTAAAAAATGTTACATTACATGATGAAACAAACCATAAATGTGTACTTTACGTGTATTTATTATAATAAACTGTAAACTTAAACAAGAAAAATCCTGGCGATCTCGCCCCGGTTTGCAAGTGAAATCGTCAGAAATGTAAACTACCAATGTATTACATTTTACAACAAGAAAATCAAAACATGACTACTGCACATGTATAAATTTACTTAATGAAGTAAACATAAAACAGCTTGTAACTTGAATATTGTTGAGTTATAATGTACTGGCGACTTCGCTAAACAGACATGCAACACGGAAGTAAATATGGCGATCTCGCCACAGCGTGTCCCAACACAAAACTAGTAGTATAAGTGGTATAACCCTGTAGTTTTGGCACAAAAACATGCTGATAATACCAGTAGATATATACTATAATATATGTTGTAATATATGTCTTATAGCAAGTCTGATATGTATGATAAATTCGCATAAAGATGAAAATAAGTCATGGCGAACTCGCCCGGGGCGACTTCGCCAGGGCGAGATCGACACGGGGCGAGATCATCAGGCTCCTATCGGGGCGTCCGGTGATTCGGCACACTTGGTATTTTGCTTGAGTATGCTTAGGAAGTTGTCATGTTGTCGGAGTTTTTAATAAATTAAAGTTCAATTCCTTTTTCAATGGTTAATCAAGTATCAACATATTTATTGTTAAGAGTGCAATTTTTTTTTTTTTAGAATTATCAATAATTATATAATAATTTCAAAATAAATCATTCACCTGTTTTCGTGTTTATAAAAGCAAAGTAGGTCATCCTTATTGATTTTAAGAATGTTAAAACCAGTCTAAGAACACCGTTCCCGCATTTTAAAAATTATAGTAAACAGTATAAATGTAATTATTTTTGTTCGGTTATTTTTTTTATTTAAACTGAAAAAGAAAATTTTACACCTTAATTGACAGTCATTCCAGTTCACAATTGTCACATTGTTATAAAAAAATAAAAGCGAAATAAGATCCACGTGTGTGCACAATCTACCCAAGAAAAATTAAATCCATGTAGGCATCTTAGCCATGCATGACAATGAACATGTATGCATCTGCAGTACTGTGCCACTCAAGAAAACGATTCTGAAACTGATCATGATTCATTTTCATAGTAATATTTTTAACAAGACAAAACCAAAAAGTACTAAAATAATTCTGGGACAATAGTGTAGCGTTTATGGGTAAAAGTGAGGTCATGGGCGGGTTATAAATAGCGGGATCAACGATCTACATCTACTGCGCCGAATCACCGGACATGCAAATCGTTTTGGATACAAGGGGGTGCCTATATTTATGCACCATTTTAAAATGTTTATTTACTACAGACATAAAACAGTTTGTAGTGTATTTCAGATTATGCACTTCTTCATTGGTGAGAGATGCATTTTATTAAATATTTCACAATGTTCACATAGAAAATGGTCCTTGAAAGCTTAGGTGTGCCGATACACCGGACACAACTGTACGTTGGTACTCAATAAATATAGCATATCCCATTGTAATTTGACTTGAAATCCATTATCCATATTTCGTAAAAGGTACAATTTTTTAATTTACAATATTTTCTTGAACACATTCAGGTGCATTAGTAATGTTTAAACAAAAAAAATGTAATAGTAATTTTGCATTGGAATTTTTCCAGCATTCTTAAAACGGAAACGACAAACGTCGTGTACCCAGTTTATGGGTATTGTCGGGAGATGTAAAGTGACGTCATTAGAATTCTGACGTCTTTCAAATTCTAAATTAGCTATATTATTACAATGTTTCCAGGACCTAAGGTCGATGGCAGTCACTTTTCGGATCCTTGTTTTGGCTTCATACACAATAAATAAAAGATGTATTCAAAAGTAATTTTTTGATATAATATATTTGACAAAAGGTACTTTTTATTTCTTTCATCTTTTAAAACTTAAAATTAATATTTTATCCAGATTTATGGGAAAAAAAATGAAAAAAATACTGACCTGTAAATAGCATTGTCTGCTTGTTGTTACAAGAAATTTGACAGGGGTCACGATTAATAGACCAGTTTTTATTTTAATGTAGCGAAGCTTTGTAATAATACAGCTGTTTTTAAATTTGAATGGCATCAGTATTCCAATGATGTCATTTTGCATCTCCTTACAATAACAAACTGAGAACATGACGTTTCCGTTTTAAAGAATGTTGGAAATAGTCCAATGCAAAATTGCTATTGCATTTTTTTTTTGAACATTACTAATGTACCTAAATGTGATTAATTTTTTTTACCTTTTACAAAATATGGATTTCAAGTGAAATAAACGTAAGATATGTTTTTATTGTATACGAAGCCAAAACAAGGGTGCGAAAATTGACTGTCGTCGACCTTAATCTTGCAGTCGAAATTAGCATTTTTTCCACCGAAAGTCAGTTCAAGTCGCCAAGTTATTATTAGTAGTGAGAAGTCGAAGTCGTAATATTCTGCACCTAATCCGATTTCAAAAAATGAACTCATACAACAGACGCCAAGACCTCGACTTGTTTATTGTCATAGCTCCCTTGGCACCTTGTTGCCGTATGTCAGACAGTGCTTTTTCTTCGGCACCAGGCTGCATCCTCAAGTAATCCTGAACCTAACCCGAGTACTCTTGACTGTAAGAGAGCTAAACAGACATTTGGACGGTTATGACACTCTCATATTACAGTCGGAGACCAAGCTATGTAATTTTGTCGCAATTGCTGCTCACCAAAGAGTAGTCAAAGATTCCCGCTCTAATACCAAATGTCAGTCTAGCTCTTTTACAGTCAAGAGTACTCCGGCTATATCGTGAACTGTCCTATTAATGGGAAATGGTTTCTGTGCATGTGCACTGTAATGTACATGTAATTGATTTGATGAAATAATGTTTTACCCTGTTCAATTTATTATCAAAATCAACCAACAGATGTTAATACTCATGAATGTTGTGAAGAGATTAAACACATGTTGTATATAATCTAATGTTAACATTCTTCAGATACACCCGTAAGCAGCCTATTGTTTCTCAAAGTAACGCATGTCGCGCCGTGTGCTGTCACCAGTCAAGCATTGTTAATCCTTGGCCACATTCATTTCAGTAATGTTAGAAAATACTAATTAATACTTTAATTTTAACATAACAGCATATTATCAGCTATTATGCAACTACCAGTCGACTGGTGATTAGTCTCTTTCTGACTAACTAGTTTAATTTGTTATATAATATATGCATATTTGGTTTCTGCATTGAATCCGCAGTGTGTTCTGAATAGATTGTTCTGTTAAACACTTTCGGGTTGTCACTTGAATTTTGTAAATCTATATAAAAGAAACATGAAAAACTTAGTATTTAGGCCTACCAGAGTATTAATAAAATTTATTGATTTGTCAGTCAAGGTTTGGGTCTTGTTTTCGGTTTGCTACACAGACCTGTCAACCTTTAGTCAAGAGAAAGCAGGAGGTGTGTGTTGAAAAAGCAGGAGATTTTGTCAAAAAGCAGGAGATTTTTTAAATTCAAACAATTTAACCCAAAATCGCAAGATTTTCAAAAAACATTATTACAATAAGTTATATGAATACTTTATAATGTCATATATACTTCTTAACCTTAGATCTTGGCATTAAAAAAAAAAAAAAAATATTTAAAAATGTTTTTATTTTTTTTAAAGTTTAAATATTATTATGATTTAATACATATTTAAAAAAAAAAAAAAAAACATTATCCAAAAATGTTAAGAACATGAACAAGAAATAAAAAATGTAATTAGTACATTTACGGTATTACACTTACAAGTTACAGGTTGCGTTACATTATCATTTGTGGTTAGTGTACCGAAGTACCAAAGACAAATTTATATAAATCTTATAAATTAATATTCAGTTTTTACTATAATGAGGAACGGTGGCGTGGTACTTATTTAAAATCATTATAATGATGCAATAAACATTGTATTTTCATTAATCATAAGTAAAACCTCATTACGGACATCGTGTGAAATATACCGGAATTATACCCATTTCCGTGAGTAACTTTATGTCAATGTCAAACACAACATTTTTTGATTGTACAAAAATAATTTCTTGAAGTGTACCCTTATAACCAACATTTTACCGCACAAACATAAAAAATTAACTAACACAATGTTTGTATGTTTATACAGCTAATTGGTATTTTCGTTGTCTTGCTGTGACATGTGATTTTAACACGCATCGTGTGTATCGCTGTCAACTCGGGAGTCTGGCAGTTCAGATTTGTCATTGTTGCATTATGTATTCCAGTGGGAAGACATTTTACAATTCAGAGGTGTTATTAGAACTAAATTGGATAGTTTTTTTTTATATATATGGCAACACTGAATGTCAATACACAGCCTCTTGAATTAGCGGCAACACGCTTCGTAGCCATTATGATGACAACAAACATTATAATAACACGTCATTTTATAAACTCCATGTGCTTTCTTAACAATATAAATAGGCTATCCCACAATTCTCACTTCGGCAAAGGTTAAACAGTCGGGACAATTCGGCCTGTTACATTCTCGGAAACCGAAAGTAGTCGACATTTTCCGAATGAGAAAAAAAGGCAGAGTTACTTCCCTTCTGTAATTTTGACAGAAGAGGATCGATTTTTTTTTATGCTTACAAAAATGTCATTTAACATGAGAAACTGTCTCCCGCACAGGAAAAAGGAGATTTGATCAAATACCGGGAGACTCCCGCGGAATCCGGGAGGGTTGACAGGTCTGGCTACATGATGTTTTTTTTGTTTTTTTTTTATTAAATTTTTTATTCGGAGCTTCAAACACATATTATTACAGTACATAATAAAATGTAACATTTTCTGTTAAAACACACAGTTATTAATTAATACAAGAAGATATGTATTACATGTGAAGTACTCTACTAAGATATTGTCACTTTTTTCTTATTTTACTAGCTTTTTTGGGGGGGGGGGGGTAAAGATAAAGAGAATACAATTCAATCTGCTTATAACGTCGTGTGTGAGCTAAACATGAAATATAATTTGGCTGAGTTTTTTTCATTCTACAAATATGTACACTCATGTCACCTTAGTCTGCGCGGCACAAAAGTCTGCGCACGTTAATGACGTTACATTACGTCTTGAAACAAGTGTTGGGGTATGTTCGTAAACAAACAAACAACATTAATTTAATTCACAAAACCGTGGTTAAAACAACACATCTTGATGGTGAATATATGTATAAAACTGGTCGATAACACTTTTATTGAAAATACCTTTGAATTAATGCACTAAAAGTATACTTTTGCCAGCCTCGATCAACGTGTTTTTCTATTACCTGTCAACATGTGTCTGTCTACGTTGTAATGATCAACCTTGCATATCAACTTACATAAATTTACATAGAAGCTTCAATACATAACTTATTGTAATTTATGAATCCATCTGTTGACGTAAACATCCAAGAATACTTTGAATTACCCTCCGAGTGACACAATGCAAAATGGCTGCACACAGACTTTGAAGATTGTACTTGCAGCATGGCCTATTTTAGCTATAGTCTGTTTCAGAATTATCATTGATTGTCCTATATGTCTAACGAACACTATTTGTGCTCATTTACACAGTTAATAACAGACAATTTTTGTTGAATAATGATCAAATATGTTTACATTGGCATTTTTATATTGTCATTTTATGTTGTCCAAACTAAGGAGCATGGAACACCATTTATATTTATCTCATTTGCACAATCTAAATGTTTCTGAAACAGACTATAACAGGAAGTGTTTGTTATTTAGAACTTATAAAAGTCGGATCCATTGTTTGTTGCTGTTTTATGTAAACATTAGCGACAGAAGTGGTTGTTTTACTGTTTGCTGCGCAGACTTATGTGCCGTCATGCAGGCCAGTAAATGCAGGGAGGTCCCACTAAAAATGTGCTCATTACTTCAGTTTAAAAAACATTAAAATTAAAATAACTTTAGTTGTAACACGTTTAAATTTCCATTGTACTGTGGCGGTGAAACAAATATTTTTAAAGAAATATTTTAACTTTAAAATATAACACAAATGCTTAGGTGCGCAGATTTAGGTGCCACCAGTGTATATAGTATTTTATTAAAAGCAAACAAAGATTGATAATATCAATATTTGGACTATTAATAAAAATACCAAAAAGAAGTACCTCAGTGGCATTAGGTATGTTAATTGCTACATGATGTTCATCACTTATAACAAGTGTCCTTAATTTTTTGTCATTTAAAAAAAAAAAATATATATAGCAGGGCTCGAAATGCAGTGTTAGTACATGCACCGATGCATGCTGATTTTTGCGTGTGCATGTAACTTTTAAAACTGGGTGCACGCGGTGCATGCTAATATTTTTCAAGTACTGTGTATTGCGTATACTAGTATCCTGTTGTCTACCAGATTCAGACTCAAGTTGTTGAATTTTGCGTATGCATTTCGTAATCTGTTCGTCACATGAAAACAATAACTTTTTATCTTATGGGTGCATCCATTTTGTATCCCATAATCCTACTTACAACAATGGCTCCCTTTCGGTCATTTCCATGAAATATATTTGCGAAAATTGCAGGTAATATCTCGGTTATATCCGTGAACGGTATTAGGGAAGGTGGTCGAGACTGACTTTGGGGTATCCACGTGCATAACACAGTTGTTGTCGTCACTGACAAATTGAACTCCGCCAGATCTGTGATCAATACAAAGTACCGTAACTGCCTTGAACATTTTCGACCTCAGATATGGGCACTTGATCAGATGATTGCGAACGTGCAGGTGCGTTACTCGCGTAGTTGACTCGAAGTCAGCCAGTGACTATTTCGCAACTTCTCGTCGAATTCCGTAGGCTAATTTATATTATACCAACAGATCTTATCGTGTTAAAAAAGTTAATAACTTGCTTAATACAAAACACAACTATTCGTACGTTTTTGTAATAGGCCTATTATAGATTTCTGTAAGGCGTTTACGTTGGGTGAAATATTCAAATTTGATCAAGAATCAGTAATAAACGCAGTTGTATAACGTTCCGGTACTGTTAATAAATAAATATAGGTATTGCCGAATAATTCTGAATAGCTTCGTATAAAAAAAACCCCGAAGTTGCCTTATTTTTGGTGCATGCAACTTTTTTCAGCATGCACCTGGTGCACGTAGATTTTTTTTTATATATATACTGTAAAACAGGTATTATTCACGGCAGTAAATTTTCACGATATAAAAAATGCAGGCATTTCGCGGTTTTTAATTTCCGCGGGGTCATGGTTTTTGTTTCTTCTTTTTTGTGTGTTTGTTTTTTAAATTACTAACACGTACAAAACTATACTTTGGTACATAACATTAAATCGACACTAGAGTGGTCAACAGAGGTATACGTAATATTATCCCTTTCTGAGTGACTCCGCTAAGTGCTGCAGCCACATGTCCAGCGGCGACCACACTGTGTATACAATTAATGAAGTTAATCCAGAATGTGGTTCAATCAACTCTCCAGAAAGTGTGAAATAAAGACAAATACTTGTACTAGTAATCTTGTTTTAATGTTTAAAACGTCTCAACTCTTTCGTTTTTATCACTTGTCGATGACATTTTTCCGGAAGTTTACAAAACCATTTGTGTCCCTTATTTTGATTGGCCAATTAAAAATGGCTCATTATACTAATTTCTAAATGTTTATTCACAGCGTAACAATATCAGTAAGAATGTCTGTTTCAAAAATCAACTACATTTATCATTCTTCACAAAAACAGCGTTATGGCAGGTTCAATTTTGCAGTGGTTAAAAAAACACACGGACAAACCTGAAACTGTTGGTTTAACTGACCCTTCAACGTGTTTAACGATCGAAGAAGTTCAATCGACACAGGCCGCCAATGATGCCGTTGATAAATTAAACACTTCTACAAATCTCATGGATTTTATTATTTGTGTAAATGTAATTTTTGCAACTAAGGCCAAAAAAATAAAATAAGTGTGTTTCCGATTGCATCCCCCCAAAAATTAGGGTAGGTAGGTAGTGTTTTTTTTTTTTTTTAATTTGAATACTATCATAATAATAATAATAATACTAGTAGTTGTTGTTGTTGTAGTAGTAGTAGTAGTAGTAGTAGTAGTAGTAGTAGTAGTAGTAGGTCATGCAGATTAAAAAAACTAAATTATTAATTTATTTTTGAAACTTCATTCACCTTTACAGGTCGAGATAAATTTTCACTAACCATGTGCTTACAAATTACTATCATTTGTTTATATGTGAAATGTATGTTATTTATTTTTTAGACTGAACTGGAAAAGTTGAACAAGGCATCCGAAGAGATTAATAAGTTAGAACTTGAACTTGATGTATGTATATTTAACAAATTATACAATTTAGTAGGTCACGGTCCTGATAGTTTTCACAGCATGTCAGTAACTGTACTCAGAATTTTAAATAACAATTTGTAAATGCTGTACATGTAAACTATAATTATCCAGTGTTTGCCCCAGGACCTGCATGGCAATTAAGCATCCAAAGAGTTTACTTGAGTAGTTTTGTAACCTGTCCCATCCCCACCCTAACTAGAATGGTGAATGCCAAAGTAAAATTCATGTATTGGATGTATTCATGGATCAGAGCTCACCCTGCACATAGACAAATTAATTAGCCAATGTTGCTAAAAAAATTAATTATTTAGTAGTTGGCTGATAAAAATATTTAAATTACCGAAGTTTCAATTATTTTTTAAAGAAATACTCTACATATGATTTGTATTGTCTGAAAATTGGTTAAAAAAAAAAATGTTCCCATTGTGAGCCCTTGTGAATGTAGCACAATGTTTTACACGGGTGAGGTGAAAGGCTCTAAGTATGTGTCTGGGCAGTGTTCGAGATTAATGGTATTCCGATATCCCAGGGATACCAGAATTTAATTTTGGATTTCAGACTTCAATAACCCAGTATCCCACCGGGATACCATATAATGTTGCTTGTATTTTTTTAATCCTGTGTTTTTATTTTTCGCTGAAACAATGAAAGTCGTCATTTACTGGTGAAGTTAAGTAACAGTATTGTCCAAGTTTGTTATGTACAATGTTATTTATGAATTTCATTCAAGTGGGATACTAAATTCTCAGGTGGGATACCAGATTTTGAAATGTTAGTATCCAAATGGGATATTGCCCAAAATTTTTAATCTCGAACACTGCTGGGGTTTTCTCTATACAAGTACTTGCTTTGAATTTAAAACATTTAGTTTTTTTATAAAGTGGGTTGGGGGATGCGTGTATATCGGGCTTCACACGAGGACCATATTATAGGGCAAAGTCACTTCTTTCTCAAACTTTACTAAGGCAAAGTTTGGAATAAGAGGGAGACTTGGTGTTTTTTAAATTTAAAACAAGACAGTTATGTAAGGAGAAGTTATATTAACTCAATATTATTTTTTAATTTCAAGATCGTTATTTGTATGTTAAATGTATTGATTAATTGTTAGAAAATTTGTGTGGAGCTAGTCTCCAATAAATAACATGAAATGATTGAAAACGTAATGCACATAGATCTGTAAACCATAAAAACTTAATACACATTAAAAACAAAAATAAGTACCCTATTTGACCGGAAATAAGCCCAGGGGGCCAAGACAACTCATTGTGAGCTTGGCATGGGGTGGGCTTATTCCCAGACAAGGGGCCAGTTTTGTTGAAAAAAATTTTAATAATAATAATTAAAATAAATAACAATATTTAAATGAACTAGGAAAAAAACAAAAAACGTTCAGTAGCACATCTATTAATTAGTGTTCCATTTGTTATTAATAAATAATAATTGTTTATTAATTAAATTGTTGGTTTTTTTACTAGTATCTAATTATCAGAAACACACCTTCTATGTTACAATTACTTACCAGTGCTGTTTATTTACATCCAAAATTTAATGCTGAGAAGACTTAAAACAACAGCAATTAACAACAAACTCAATAGCCTATACACACGTTTCTGACACGGGCAGCTAGCTTACACTGCAAAGAATTGTCAATCTAAGGTCATTGTTCTTAGCCAATCAGAATACGGTATTTGCTTAATTAGCATTAACTGCGGACCCAGTGTGGTGGTAAAAATAGACACTGGTTTTTAGTTCATACTTGGCTTGGATACTTCAGAGAAATACTGCAGGCATGAAATTGAAAACAATGTTACACACTGTTATTGTTAGACTGCTAAATCTCACTGGTGGTAAAATATTGTGTTACATTTGTGTTTAATTATCTGCAGGAGGTATGACCTTTTAAATGAACTTTGAGCAAACTTGCAATTTCATGTTATTTATAAGGTGACGAAGTTGGGGGTGGGCTTATTTACGAATGAGGGCCTAATTTCTTAAATGCTATCAAAACGGAGGTGGGCTTATTCAAAGACATGGGCTTATTTCTGGTCAAATACGGTAATACCCAAATGAATACAGGAAATATGTTGGTTTACTATTTGAATGGTTGAATTGCGGTTAAAAGAACTAGTCAGTGTACCAGTAGCTTGCTCAAGGACTACGAAGTCTATTTTAATAATGATTTCAACATTACTGTATTTTTTACAGTGACCCCTGAATAGGAAATAATAATGTTCTGTTCTTTTATTATTATCTTCGTGTGCAAAAAAAAGTACTAAAATTTTGTGTGGAACTAGGGTAGTGATAGATGCTACACAGTTATCTCTGAAATGAGCAGCTTCACCCCTAATTATTTCTGATTCACTTTAAGGGTGAGGGGTGGTGTATATATATACATGTTGATTGTTTAGCCACATATGTTACTATTGTCATCTATGGGATCTGATTTAGTGGTATACACCCTTAACAGTAAAAGAAGTACATTGTATGTATTATTAATGATTTTTTCATTTTTATTATTTAGGATGCTCGGAGTAGTTTCCGGCAGGCACTGTCAGAATCCACACAAAAGCTTAATGCCCTTGCAAAAAAACTGGGCTCTTGTGTCGACAAGGCACGACCATACTATGATGCTCGTGTCAAAGCAAAAGAGGTAAATTATTAGTGCATGATTGACCTTTCAAAGGAAGATACAAAACCAGTTGTTAAAGTCACAGGCCCTAGTTTCAACCAATTAAAATGGACACTAATTTTGGTTAACCTGATGAATACTGCAGGCGAGAAAATTAGAAAAATCCCCCAAAATAATACTGATTCAAATATGAACTTTATTTTATAAAACATTTAAGTGAATATATGTGAGTAAAAATTATAAACTTGTACCCACTCAACTTAGGTTTTTGTCAAAAATTAATCGAATAGTCTAAAGGTTAATCTACACACCCGTAATATATCTGAAAGTTATGATATCGTGAAACAGGTGTCTGTGATGTAGAAACGGGGAAATACTCCTAAAATGTAGACAAGAGCTCGTCTTCATTACCCGTTATACTTCTCATAGAGACGTGCATTTTTAAAAATATGATATTAGAAACACCAGGATGTCCGGAAACACATCTGATGTATGGAGATGGATAATCTAAACAACACAATCTTTGATTTCAGTTATCAAAAAACAGATCTGATAATGAATGAAAAACTAGGGTCTGTCACTTTAAAGATTGATGTGAAATTGTTTTTAATGCAATACTGAATATTTAAGTTTGTCACTAATATGTTAGTATTTATTAGTCCCCTACCTGTCCAACTGGAAGGAACTTAAGGTTTTGTTTCCATCAGTCTGTCTGTCTGTCCGTAGGTCCCATTAAACAAATACTCTTTTCCTTTCCTTTATTGTTTGTTTTATGCAATGTAATTTCTTTAATATTGTATTCCTCATTCCAGCCAGTGCATCACAACTGGTATATCAAAGGTTGTGGTATGTGCTATCCTGTCTGTGGTATGGTGCATATAAAAGATCCCTTGCTAGTAATGGAAAAATGTAGTGGGTTTTCTTTCTATGACTACATGTATATGTCAAAATTATCAAATGTGTTACATCCAATAGCTGATGATTAATAAATCAATGTATCTAGCATGGTTTCTGTGAGAGGGTAAAATGGGTATGGCGCCATACCTAAAATATTTTGCAGGTGTTTTTTTTAAGTTAACCTTTTGACAATATTAATTACTCTTATCATTACTGTATGATTTTCTTAACCCTAACCCTAAACGTAACCCATTTCTTTCAGGGGGATGCCCCCCCCCCCCCATATACCCTCTGTTGACTGTGGTTACGTTCATACCCAAAAATGTCTTTCTGGCAGAAACAGTCTAGTGGTGCTGTCTATCAACAAAGCAAACTTTAACAAACTGGTTTAAATGTGGTCCCATTAAACAAATACTCCTTGCCTTTCCTTTATGGTTTGTTTTATGCAATGTAATTTGTTTAATATTAATTTTCAATGATGTATGTTTTACCCTGTAGATTCACATGGAGACACAGAAGGTTGCCCTGCGTTACGAGCGTGCTTGCAGCATGCACGAAGCGGCCAAGGAGATGGTTCAGCTTGCCGAGCAGGGCTATGTTCAGCGTGAGCAGATGTCCGACCCAGCCTGGCAGGAGATGCTCAACCATGCAACAATGAAGGTTGGTTGTACAGACGATAGCTTTATCATAGACCCTTCTCATAAAGATGGCGGCCACGGTGCATGACATCATAGGGTGTTGGCACCAAATCATTAGCAAGCAATATGAAGTGTGTTTCACATGCAAAAAGCTGTCATTACTCTTTGATATATTCATAAAGAAATTATACGTAAACATACACATTCCTGAGTGAATATTTTCCTAAAACTTTTCAATTGCCAAAGTTACATATGATTCTATGTTAAATATGCTGAGATGCCTCAAACAAGTAATTGGTGTGTAGCACTCTGTCTGTTCGCATAGCGTTTCTGTTCGCACTCATCCCTGATTCTATGTTAACCTTTAGACTACTGGATGAATTTTTAACAAAAACCACGTTGAGTGGGTACAAGTTTATAATTTTTACTCACATATTCACTTAAATGTTTCATAAATACATGAAATAAAGTTCATATATGAATCGGTAAGTATTATTTTCGTGTCTTTTTTTGTAATTTTTATTATTTTAGATCGGCTAATGGTGATTAAAATTAGGCAAAAAATCGAAAAAGTTGCGTTTACTTATGGGCATTTGTGGCCAGCTGTCCAGTATTTATGTCCATTATTCCCGATAACAGTGGTTTTCTGACCAGAATTTTTTTTTTAAACCCGAACTACGATTCATATTGCAGTATTTGGTAATTTTCGTTGTTGGTAAAACGATCAAATTTATTATCAAATTAGCTGTTACAATCAGCTATCGATCCCTGAAAATTACTGCGACGTGCCACCATTGTTGTCAAACGAAAATACTTGCCGAAAACCACTTTTTGAACTCAAAATTTCAAGGTATTTTCAATTGAAAAAATCAAAACAAAAACCACCATTTTGAAAAAAAATCTTTTTTCTTTAATTATATTTCCGTTTCCGGTGAGTGTCGTGTGCAAAACTGCGGGAAATATGAATTGGGGAATGCACTGTATACAGTGTACAGTATATCGACTGACGTGACGTCGGGCGAGATATCTCGCCTGCAGTAGTCAGAAGGTTAAATATGCTGAGGTGCCTCAAACAAGTAATTGGTGTGTAGCACTCTATCTGTTCGCATAGTGTTTCTGTTCGCACTCACCCCTGTGATGTCACAAGTCAGTAGGCCAATTCTCACCGCGTGTAAAGCCCCCTATTATGGGAAGGGTCTGTACCTCGTATGTCTTAAAGGAACAGTCTGATGAAATATGAGCCAAATGAAGGAAGAAGGAATATTTTATTTAATGACACATTCAACACATTTTAATTACAATTATGTATGGTTAACGACTGCACAGATAATGAGAGAGGAAATGCGCTGCCACCATACAGTGAGCTAGCCTACTCTTTCCGATTAGCAGCAAGAGAGCTTTTATATGCAGCATTGTACAGACAGGATAGTACATACCACAATCCTTGTTACACCAGTTGTTTACAGCTTCGTCCTGCACCCATGAGCCTAATGTGTTGGAATGATACATACATGTAGCTGGACCTCAAACCGACAGTTTGACAAATGAAACACAACCACATGGCTGAATAAAATTAAGATTATTCATGAAATTGGTGGGGGTTAGTATAATTTAAAAAATATATTTAAAAAAAATTATGAGAAAAAAGTATTTGGGAAAAAGTGGGCTATTACATAATCACTGACACACTTGGTTTTTTTTACAGGTGAATGAAGCTGAAAAGGAGAGAAGTAAAAGTGACCTATTACACACACTTATGTTTTTTACAGTTGAATGAAGCTGAAAAGGAGAGAAGTAAAAGTGACCTATTACATAATCACTGACACACTGGTTTGTTTTTTTACAGGTGAATGAAGCTGAAAAGGAGAGAAATGAAAGTGACCTATTACATAATCACTGACACACTGGTTTGTTTTTTTACAGGTGAATGAAGCTGAAAAGGAGAGAAATGAAAGTGACCTATTACATAATCACTGACACACTGGTTTGTTTTTTTACAGCTGAATGAAGCTGAAAAGGAGAGAAATGAAAGTGACCTATTACATAATCACTGACAAACTTGTTTTTTTTTTTACAGGTGAATGAAGCTGAAAAGGAGAGAAACGAAAGTGAAAGTGAACACCAGAAGATCACCCAACAGTTCAAGCAGGCGGAGGAGCGGGTGCAGTTTCTTCAGAGAGATCTCAAGAGAGCTATTGCCAAATCGAAGTGAGCTGCAGTCCACAACACTATACAAACATAACACTTAGGCCGGACACTATAACACTCCATCATATGCTGTCACGTGGGACAGAAAAGGTATACCCGAGGTGGTGGAAATTTTGGCCTGGGAAAGGCTTGCTGAGTTCCAAGATCAACATTTTCACCACTGAGAGTGTACTTTTTCTATCCCACATGACCGCATATGATGGAGTCCTTTTCTATCATCCATTCAGTAAATAAACTATTATTTTACATGAACAGACCAGGATGGCTGAAAAAGTAACTTTTTTATTTGACCATTTTATCTCGCCTGCAGTAGTCGGAAGGTTGAGGTTGAGAGAAAGGACATTCTAACACCATTGGTTCATTGTTTAAGTGTGTGACGTAGCCCAGTGGTAAAGCACTCGTCTGATGTACAGTCAGTCTGGGATTGATCCCCATCGGTGGGCTCATTGGGCTATTTCTCATTCCAGGCAGTACACCACGACTGGTATATCAAAGGCCATGGTATGTGCTGTCCAGTCTGTGGGATGGTGCATAAAAAGATCCCTTGCTACTAATGGAAAAATGTAGTAGGTTTCCTCTCGATGACTGTCAAAAATGAACATTTGTTTGACATTCAATAGTTGATTAATACATCAGTGTGCTCTAGTGGTGTCGTTAAAAGAAACAAACAATAGCTAATGATTTGATTAATCAATGTGTTTTAGTGGGGTTATTAAACAAAACGAACAATAGCTAATGATTTGATTAATCAATGTGTTTTAGTGGGGTTATTAAACAAAACAAACACACACACACCAGCATTTTGACTTCATACACAGAATATAGATATATATTATATAACAGTAATTTAAAAAAAATTTTTTTTACAAATGGTAAAACAAAATGCTTTGATCTTTTGAACTAAAAAATAATATTTTGTCTGCAGGCATAAAAAAACCCACCCTGTACCGACATGTAAATAACGATCTCTGCTTAATATGGAACTGAGAAGTACTTTAATAGGTGTGAAGGTAACCTAACAGAATTCCCAGCAAAAACCATATCCCATAGTTTAAAAACAAAAGTTGAATTAGTATTGTAATGCGTCATACAGGGCTCGAACTTAAGGTTTTCATCAGGCTGGAACTAAAAACAGCTTCCAAGTGTCTTATATTTGAGACAGTAAAATTGTAGCACTTAAGAAATATGGATATGGGGTGAAATTATGGTAAAATATTTGATATTTATTGTGTAAAAAGAAACAGCGATGGTGCGGGATTGTCTTGTCATTGGTCTTACAGTTAGAAAGGGAAAGCTGTGTTTGTTTAATGACAACTCAGTTTTAAATTCAGCCTGTTTGCTGTATAATATATGGTTACTGCAACACTTGGTATCAATAGTGAAATAAGAAACCTGCTGTCACCACATATCTGGAGGCTTCTTTTTCAAAATAACATGTATATATGAAAATACTACAACTTTTGATAAAAACAAATACAACAGGTGGAGTGGGGATGAAAGCTGGTTCACTGGCGAAGGTAGGGGTTGATTCTAAAACTATTACACATCATGGGAGGTCTCTAACTAAGCTACACCCAGCCCCATTAGATGTATTATGAAGGAATACCGAAAAAACACCCATTATAAAACCACATTATAAATTCACTCTGTATACAAAGTGTAATTTGATTGGTTAATCAAAACCATTTGTGGCAGTAAAACCAGCATTGACGTGTTAGAAATTTGGGGGATTCCCCAAGAGCCTATTTACGTATTCATATGCATCTTCTTAATGTTTGGTTGCTCGAACATACTTTTAAAATTTCATACTTGAATCTCTCCTGAAGCAAAATGTGTGTTCCTTTAAATGCTGTTTATTAATGTTTGTGTGACGTCACATGTGTGACGCTGACAGGAATGCTGAAGTAAGTAATGGCAGCTATGCTGGATTATGAATCTTCGTTTTCGAGTTTGTGAAATCGTTAATAATGGTTGGCATTGTCATTAATAAAACAATAAAATACAAAAACAAAATTAAGAGCAACAGTTGTATTATACGTAAAAACATTTTATTTTATAAGGTGGATGACTTGAAACATGATCGTAGTGTTCATTCTGAAAAATTCATTCCGAAAAATTATTATTTAAACAATTAAAAAACCCCATACATTTATTGAATTAGAATAAGAAAGAAATGTTTTATTTAACAATGCACTCAACACATTTTATTTACGGTTATATGGTGTCAGACATGGTTAAGGACCACACAGATGTTGAGAGGAAACCCGCTGTCACCACTTCATGAGCTACTCTTTCCAATTAGCAGCAAGGGATTTTTTTATTTGCGCTTCCCACAGGCAGGATAGTACAAACCATGGCTTTTGTTGAACCAGTTATGGACCACTGGTCAGTGCAAGTGGCTTACACCTACCCATTGAGCCTTGCGGAGCACTAGTCGGTATCTAGATTAAAAATCCCATGTCTCGACTGGGATCCAAACCCAGTACCTACCAGCCTGTTGACCGATGGCCTAACCACGACGCCACCGAGGCCGGTGAATTAGAATAAGGGATAACGGTGTTGTATTTGACATAGTTGTTCCCTAAATGTATAGTGTGATAAGTATACTCCACAAGTAGGCTCTGACTGCTTGGATATCTATTCTACCTGAGTAGATAAGGATACTCCACAAGTAGGCCCTGATTGCTTGGATATCTATTCTACCTGAGTAGATAAGGATACTCCACAAGTAGGCCCTGACTGCTTGGATATCTATTCGAACTGAGTAGATAAGGATACTCCACAAGTAGGCCCTGAATGCTTGGATATCTATTCGAACTGAGTAGATATGGATACTCCACAAGTAGGCCCTGACTGCTTGGATATCTATTCGACCTGAGTAGATAAGTATACTCCACAAGTAGGCTCTGACTGCTTGGATATCTATTCTACTGGAGTAGGCCCTGACTGCTTGGATATCTATTCTACCTGAGTAGATAAGTATACTCCACAAGTAGGCTCTGACTGCTTGGATATCTATTCTACCTGAGTAGGTTGGTTGCTCACAAACAATTCAGTATACATCATCAAAGAACATTTTGTTTTCAAAATTTCGATTACCGACATTTCTGGTCAATTGAAAATCGATTAGCAAATACTGTTAAATGTTTTAAAATTGTGTAATGATCTCTGAAACTAGTGTAGGGAATCGCAATGCGATACTGAACAAAATGTTCCCTGATCGTATTGAATCGATTAAACAATATTTATTGCCTTTCACAAGCAGTAGCGGTCTGGGGATTGGCCAACAGGCGTTAGCCTATATTAAGGCCTCTCCCAACATTTTACAATATAAATATATTACGAACAGTAAAATAAAACATGAATATAACTTGTTCCAAATCTACTAACAAAGAGGGGAAATAGAAGGAAGAAAAGGTAAAGAGGAAGAACATTTTACAATATTTAGAATGACTGGTTAATTAATCTCAAAACGTTGAAGTTCTCGACAGATTTGAATATAGCATTATTTACTAGGAGACTAAGGTTTGGGTCACCAAATAGTAAAATATTACAATTAAGATCATAGTACCGTAATCTGACAGTTTAATCGATTGGGATTGACCACAAGCACTTGCCCTCTTCAACATGCTTCACGGTTGTCTGATGAAGTTCTTGTCACTGTTTACAGTTTCAGTGTATAAATCAATCCACCTCTGTCAAGTTTGTACTTAGAATTTTTCAAGTCGTTTAACAACATATTTAATTAATACAAAATTAAATCTAAATTAGTCTTTTTCATTTTCAGTCTCATGTAATGTCCATTCAAGGGAGATAACTTGTTAATTTGCAGTGTAGCCAGTAGTGATTAATAGAGTTATTAAATAAAAGTTTTTATTTCTAAATTTTTAATGCACTTTTTGTTATCGGCCACTATTCACTCTTCTTGTTTTCTGTATCTGTGTTTTTTCCTTTCCTTTTGTCCTGTGTTAATTTTTGACGTTTTTGGTTTCTGTCTCAGCTTGTCAACACGCAGGAGTTTCCTTCAACTAAGTAGCATTGCGAACCAGCACTGGTTAGAGTGTTTGTAAGTACACCATGTCCCAAAGCAAGGCCTTTCTGCTTGTTTATTCATCTCACCCTTTCTCAGTTGTAGCCTGGGGCACCATTCTTATGTCTGAAAAATCAATCGAGGTTAGAGTATAGTTTTCTGTTTTACATGTAGATTCATAATTTATTTTCAGTGTTTGTGCTTTAACTCTTGCAGATAAGATGTCTGTTATACAGTTGAAGATTTACATGAAGTTCGATATTCGAACCATTTCCTTGCGAAAAAATTAGGTTTTAATTTTTTTCATCTTACTATGAAGGTTAACATTTTTATTTGACTGCAACAAGTCTCAAAATTGTAATTTAAGTTATTGACAGAAAATCTCTTCTTATTTAAGACCTGCTTTTCATAAACACATTTCCACGTGCGAGTTTATTGATGCAATGCACATACACAGTAATATAACATGGGTCCCTGTTGATTTGCGGTACTTAATAAGTTTATTATAATATTTTAAAAGTGCTTTGTAATTTTATTATAATTATTTGTTGAAAAAACCTTTTAATTGTTACTGAACCAACAATGCAAAAAATCTGTTCAGAATTGATGCAAGCATAAGTGCATATATGTGTTTACAATTGGCCTACCATCTAGAAACAAAATGTCTTCAGAACAAAGTACATGTATTTTGAACTTGTCTTGAAATAATCAATTAAAAAAAATATGTTTTAACAATTATTTTTATTAATTAATAATACATTTTCTGAGTGTTTTATAAAGGCAGTTTTATAATTATTATTGAGAAAAGACTGGTTTAATCAAAGGGCACCATGGTTCCTGTGTAGAAAAAAATAATTTTTAAGGTAAAACTCAAAAACAAATATGATATACTTTAAAAACTTCAGCTACTCCACTATCTACAATTTGTGACTGAGACTGGGAACGAAAAACACGATACATGTAGATGGTGTATTACTTTTAGAAGGGGGGAAAAATCCCAAATGGCGTAACTTTATGGAGACAGCGACTCAACAGGGTACTACTACATGTATGGTATCTTTTCAATATATATGTGATTCAGCCAGTAAGCGATTTTTTAATGCTTGATTTTTTTTTCAGTGCAGTACTGTCATAGCATGAATTATTATCCACATACATGTAGTTCAAGATATTCAGGGAACTATAATCAGTATGACCCATGTGTGTCATAATTTCATGTGCACCACGAATGACTTAATTTTGTGAAGCAACGTCATAACTTAATGTGGGTTCCTCAGTGTAAAGGCTTGTCAAAAATGACGTCATTTCGTCATCTCTTTTTAGTTATGTTTCAAGTATTTTGACATGGTCCTTGCTTGTTGTTCATAAAAATAATATTTTGGATAATGTGGATATTAAAGAAATTATTACATTCGCGTGTGAATCGTACTGATTTTACGAAACTCGTTTCAGGATTTTTGTAAATTTTTTATATTAATCTGTTTGAGAAAGACAAGTAAGAAAAAGCACATTTGCGGAAATGATCTTGATAAATAGTGTGCAGGATGGTGTTAATGGAAAGCGGGTATTATGTTCATGGAATTTATATGAAATTTCCATATTTGTGTTAAATAATGGAAAACATCGTTGAACATCAAGTAAAATTTCAAAGATAAAATTGACAAATTAGTTGTTGTTTAACTTTGTTTATGGTTTTCATTATTAAATGGTATTTAAAACAGCATACCCTAAATTTCAAATTCTAAACCAAATCAGTATTTTTAATCACATTCCAGTCTAAAGCTTTATTAGATATATGTTTTCATTTTAAGTTTGATAAAATCAGACATGCTCACATGAGCCAAATGATGTCGACACCTCTTATTGTTAGATAACAGCTAGTTTAGCAAACGGTAATCTCTGTTAATAGGTGACTTATTTTGAGTGATCATATTACAGTTACCTCCCTTAGTGCTGCTTATATTAGGTTGCTTTTCATTCAAGCCACGAATCACGTAATCCAGTTCAATACTTTTAACTTTACAAGAATTTCCTTAAATTATTCTCGTTTTGATGTGGGTATTTTGTTTTATGTTTAATACAAGCTTGCTGTCCATTTGACTTTGGGACATTGTGTCGCTTTAATTAGTAATCAGGGGTCGAAATTTACTTTTTTTACCAATGGACTAGTGAATTTTAAGAAACACTATTCCTTCAGAGAATGTACTATCCCATAAAAATTGCATGACAAAATAACTATAGGTATGTACAATGCTACTCGCTTAACCATTTACCTTAGGTAACACTACGCAAATCAAATGAGTGTGTTAGTGTACGTCACAATGAAAACTAGAAACAAATGGACCCTACAATTAGTTTTGTTCAATAAAGTTGTTCATTCATAATTTTTATTTTATATATATATATATATATATATATATATATATATATATATTTTATGTATATTTTTGTTGTTGTTGTTGAGAATAGTGTAGTGTAGGAGCCCATCAAGTGAAGATGGAATAGCCATGTGAATTTTGCTGTTCCTTGTTTTATTGCAACTTTCATGACGGAATACTGCAAGATTTGGTTTACTATTCCATTTCAAAACTGAGTATTTTTGGAATTGTGTATATTTCAACTCCTGCTAGTAATAATTTACATGTAAACAGCCAGGCCATGTACCATTGACCATTTATCATATGTTAGGCTCTTATAATCACTAGATAAAATTAAGTATCAAATTTTAAATATTTCACTGATTTTTGTTTTTTAATTACTAGAAAAAGACTAAGTAAATCAACTATTGATATTGTTACAAATACAAATCTAAATTCTGTACTCCTGCTGTGAAATTTTCCTCTGCACCAAGCGACAAAACAGTCATTGTATGATGACCAGTCATTGTATGATGACCAGTCATTGTATGATGACCAGTCATTGTATGATGACCAGTCATACTGGGGTATTCAACAGTTAACAGTTTAGTTAATTAAATTTAAGATATACATGTACTAGCAGCCATTAGATATTAGAGTTACCATTTTATCAATGGATTTATTAATAAACTTTCTAAAATATTTGAATTACCAAATAAATTTTGGTATATATTTTTATATTGTATCTTTGTAGGTATATATTTTTTATATTGTATTTCTGTAGGTATATATTTTTTATATTGTATCTTTGTAGGTACATATTTTTTATATTGTATCTCTGTAGGTATTTTAATGTTTTTTTGCTATTTCATACTCTTTCCCCTAATACTATTTATTACATGGATGTTTTCTCTTACGGAAATGTTTAATATTTCTCAACACTTAGAATAGACATTTTAATTGACTCACAGAGCATTGAGCTTTAAAAATTTCAAAATGTTCACCAATGTTTTTATGTGAAAATATAAGTTGGTCTTTGCAGTCCAAATAAAATAATTTAATTTTAACATCACTTTAATAAAATATTATCTTTTTAAAAAATAAACTTGAATACATGTAGGTAGGTTTTAATCTTCTTTTGTGAAATTCATTTTGATTTGGGTTTTGTTGGTTCTGGATTATTTATTTTTCTGTTTATATTAGTGCATGTAAATCGCCATTATGTTGTTATTTTTTTTTTATTACTTTATTCCCTGCTTGGTTTTGCTCCTTGATATTTCTTGGTTTACTTTTGCATGAAGAAATGTCAGTTACACATTTGACAGTTTATTTCAGAAAGTGATAAAATTATCAGATGATTTAAGAATCTTGAGTACCCCAACACCCCTTACCAGTGGATAATCCCAGCCCCCTCCTGAAGTGGATAATCCCAACCCCCCCTTACCAGTGGATAATCACAACCCCTCTCCCCTAGTGGATAATTTCATTTGGTTTATTCTCATTCCAGCCATTGCTTCTTTGTGGTGACAGCAGATTTTAAAAACCCCCACCTAGACAGTCATAATTATCTGATTTTTAATATTCTGTAGCTGCTAATTAAACATTTTTTTTGAAATGTCATTAGAGACCAGTTGTTTCATTGGTAGACCTAATTCACATTCCAACTGCGAATGCGCATGGAAAATAATATCCCCATACATGATTGTTTTCCGTTATAAAACGGATTTCTGCTTTTTAAATATTCAATTACCGATTTTTATTTTCCGCTTGCTATAATTTTTAACTACTGGACATTCAGAGCACTTCGCCGTAATTTATGGTGCCAGATGAAACGGAATTCGCCAGGATATACTGAAATTCACTGAATATTACAATATGAACTTCTTGACTGTTCCGTATTGTGATTGGCCTACAGTTTCAAATAAACCAAAGATTAGCTGCGTATCAAGTTGGCAATCATTTCGCTTTTTGAAAAAATGGTGTCCTGTGTTGTTGAACATGAATTCGATATGGTAAAGTTAGAAAAAGGAATAAAAAACGGATGGAACTGGCTAGAAAAAACTGTTGAAGGATAACCAATAAGCGATTGCATCCGAAAAATAAATAAACAAGGATTTGCATACTGCAACATTTGCCAAAAGGACATCAACTACATGTACGCTAGTCGTTGATGGAAAAGTATTGAGAAACACATGCTTAAAAAGTTGCATCATATGGTATACATCCTATGTTTTGATAGGCAGCACAAATTCCTGAATCAATGACGGTACCAATGACCCCATTTGATTCCTTTTATTTTCATAATTTATATAACCGTTCGGCTCAGAAGTACGCTGTGCATGGTCCATTTAAAAAAATTTCCCATGGGGGGCTTACAGCGTTCCCCAAACTGGAAAAACCCATCTTTCAGCCCGCATTAACATCGCTATGTTCGAGTAAAATCATGTTTTTTGGATAGGGTGCACAATCATGTCTGTATCCCTTGCAAAATTAGACTATCCAGGCTATTTAACAGCTTGAGAGGCTTTACCGACAGTTGTCATGAGTGTCGTGAGATGTGAAACTGGCACGTAATATGTACATATTTTGTATCAGATGGTACATGTATATTGGCTGTGGAAAACGGTCTACTAAAGTTTACATCGGAATAATTTAAGATAAAAAAAAACCCAGTGAAACAATTTAGACAAAGTATCTGTAGCCTCCTGTCAACGGCTTTAACATGTCAAAATTAAGAGATTCATACAATAAAATGAATTTAATTGGAATGTGTTTGCTACTTTTAACAATTAGAATTATAGTTAATTATTCACACAGATTTCCAGTAATGTTTATTTCTCCACCTGTATCAGTATTTAAAATTGGACTAGAAATTCAGCTGTGCTCTAATTAAACTTTAGAGCAGTTATTGCTCGCAGTCTGCCAGGTTTTATGCATCACTTTTCTAGACAAGGCGAGGCGTTAGACGAGCGTTTTTCTGTGTGTGACAATACCTTGTCGCATACGCCAAAGGTTAGAGCAGTTATTGCTCGTAGTGCACCAGGTTTTACCCATCTCATTTCTAGACAGTTTAGAGCAGTTATTGCTCGTAGTGCACCAGGTTTTACCCATCTCATTTCTAGACAGAGGTTAGAGAAGTTATTGCTCGTAGTGTGCCCATCTCATTTCTAGACAGTGCCAGGTTTTACCCATCTCATTTCTAGACAATGGTTAGTGCAGTTATTGCTCATAGTGCACCAGGTTTTATCCATCTCATTTCTAGACAAAGATTAGAGCAGTTATTGCTTATAATTTGCCAGGTTTTATCCATCTCATTACTAGAGAGAAAGGTCATTTGTTTTCAGTTTACAGGGACAATCTGGGTTTGTAGAAATTAAAATAGTGAATTAATACATTTGTAATAAAACCTATTACAAGTTTGAAAGGCAGAATATCATACATATCTTGTACATACATCTTGAATTTACTTTGACCAATTTTGTTTTGTTTGTTCAAGTTTGTTTAGTGGTTGAAAGAACAAATACAATTATTGAGGACAAAAGCAAATATTGATCTACAAAAAAATTGGAATGTTAAGAAATGCATTATTGAATATGCAGATATTCATATTCTTAGTCAGAAAAAGTAGATGTATTGTAGTTTAACAATTAACAAATATGTAGGTCACATTGGCCAAAGAGACATGTATGTTGGTTTTATATCTTGTACCTTCATCATGAACAGTTTTTTTAATGGCTATAAAGTCAGAAGAGTACCTATCTTTGTTTTACATCCTCTACCTTCATCATGACCAGTTTTTTTAATGGCTATAAAGTCAGAAGAGTACCTATCTTTGTTTTACATCCTCTACCTTCATCATGACCAGTTTTTTCAATGGCTATAAAGTCAGAAGAGTTTTTGTTTTTACCCTCTTTCATCATGACCAGAATGGCTATAAAGTCAGAAGAGTACCTATCTTTGTTTTACATCCTCTACCTTCATTATGACACGTTTTTTCCTTTTGGAACAAAAACACTGGCAGATGCTGCTCATAATTATTGGTAACTGGTTAAAACATGAGAAACCTGCATTTCTTTTAACCGAGTGACAATAATAGACCTCCATTCCAGGTAGGATTGGGGGTGGGATATAGCTCAGGGGCAGAGATTTAAAGATAAGTGCCCTACAGGCTTTCTGAGGGTACTTGAAGACAAAACAGATTGTAAGTGACCCCTACTAGGTGGTTATGGATTTGAAATCTTTTGAAATTGGACACTGTATTTCATGTACTTTGACAAATTTAAAACAGCAATTCTCTTAATATATTCTTTTTAAACATTATAAAAGTTAATAAATTAATTTCCAAGATTTTAGGATACGTAGTTTTACTCTTCACACTGGCAAAAACCCTGCTCTTCATGTTTGATCAACTACAGGACTATAAGACTCCCATCATACGTGATCATGTGGATAGAAAAACTACACCCGAGGTGGTGGAAGTATTGACCCAGGATGAGCTTTTCCAAGTCCCAGGTTTGAAATTTTGACCCCTGAGTGTGCACTTTATCTATCTATCCTACATGACTGCACATGATGGGAGTCTTGTTTCTCGTCCATTCATTAAGTAGACAATTATTTTGCACGAACATACAAATATGACAGAAAAATTAACTTCTTTAGTGACAATTTTATCATAAATAAACTACACTATCATATTTGCTGTGTTTGTTTCATGTGTTAAATAAAATGTAACACTACAAATTAACAAGATACCTTTTATAATGAAGGTTTTAATAACAAAATATTGATCTAAAAGTTGTCTCACATCACCAACTTGCATTAAAGATGGTAAAATATGAGTCTTATGTGTTGGAAATATGCATCCCTGGTCCACCAACACATACATGTACTGACAGTGTAAGAAATTAAAAATGTGTAATTTTAGAATTAATTAAAAAATCCATGATTATATCCCACATGACCACATATGATGGAGTCTTTTTCTCCTCCATTCAGTAAATAAACTATTATTTTACACGAACAAAGATGGTTTAAAAAAACAACTTCTTTATTTGACACTTTCATAACTGACGCCATATAACCACAAATAAAATGTGTTGATTGCGTCGTTAAATAAAACATTTCCTTCCTTCCTTCCTTTTATCATAAATAAACTACATTATCATATTTACTGTGTGTGTTTCATGTATTACATTTTATTTAACATTACAAATTAACAAGATAGCTTTTATAATGAAGGTTTAATCACAAAATATGAATGTAAAACTTATCTACCAGTAATGACCTCACATCACCATCTCGCATTAATATTACCAACGATGTCATGTTAAACACAAGCATGTAATATCCCATGAAAGATAGAAATTTCTTTCACAGCTTTCTTTCATGGGATACATGTAGCTCTGTCCTATATACCTGTCAGTGAGAGAAAAGGTTAATTTTGTTTAACGACACCACTCAAGCATATTGATTTAAGGATGTCAAACATTTGGTAATTTGACATCTAGTCTTAGAGAGGAAACCTGCTACATTTTTTCGTTATTAGCAAGAGATCATTTATATGCACCATCTCATAGACAGGATAGCACATACCACGACCTTTGATATACCAGTCATGAAGCACTGGCTGGAATGTGAAATAGCCCAGTGAGTCTACCGACGAGGATTGATCCTAGACTGAGAGTGATAGAAAGAAATATTTGTCATAGCTTTCTTTCATGGGATAGTTCTGTCCTAGATACCTAAGGATGAGTGAAAAAAGTATTATCACTTTCTGGTATTGCTTTGATGTTTTGTCTATTGGACTTTCTGTGTCTATCCTATGATGTGGTTTCGGTCATAACAATGGTTTTGTGATCTGGATCATAATGATGACACTGTATGTACTTCGTTCATTAATTATATACAGCAATGTCTTTTGTTTGTGAAAATTGGTTATATTTTTATTGTTCTTAGAATGCAGTTTTTAGCAACTTAAGAAGTTACCTCCCTTGTTCATAGTTTTTTCATAGTTTTTTTTTCATAGTTTGTATTTTGTAGTTTGTATATTGTAAATGTAATATTTGTTAACTTTGAAAGGCTGTTGTTCATAGTTTTAATTTTTTTTATTCAGACCCTACTTTGAGATGAAGATCAAGTTCAATCAGGTTATGGAGGTAAGCGTTTACATGTCATAATATTAATATCTTCTAAACAACTGTTAATTAATATTGAAGGTTAAGCTATCTACTATATTAAAGATCAAGTTATGTACTGTGTTAATTAATATTGTTAATTATAGTTAACATATTATCATGTTGATATGTCAAAAGTCATGACGTGATATGTCAAAAGTCATGACATGAAAAGTCAAAAGCCATGACGTGATATGTTAAAAGTAATGATGTAATATGTCAAAGGTCAGACAATAAGCTGTCAAAGTTCTGTTTATGTTCTGTCTCAAAGCTCAGCTATGTTCTATTTCAAAGTTCACTCCATGTGCTGTCTCAGAGGTCAGGACATGCGCTTACATGTATGTCAAAGGTTAGGTTGTGCTATGTTAATGGTCAGGCCATGCTATATCAATACTTTAGATCTCAATATTATGGGCATACATGTAACAGGTGTTTTGTGTCTTTTTTAATACAGTAATGTTATTAATTATTTCATTGGTTTTGAGGTAAAACATTTTGAGGTTAGCATGTTTGTACCTAATTTGGGAGGTTAGCATGTTTGTACCTAATTTGGGAGGTTAGCATGTTTGTACCTAATTTGGGTGGTTAGCATGTTTGTACCTAATTTGGGTGGTTAGCATGTTTGTACCTAATTTGGGTGGTTAGCATGTTTGTACCTAATTTGGGTGGTTAGCATGTTTGTACCTAATTTGGATGGTTAGCATGTTTGTACCTAATTTGGGCGGTTAGCATGTTTGTACCTAATTTGGGCGGTTAGCATGTTTGTACCTAATTTGGGCGGTTAGCATGTTTGTACCTAATTTGGGAGGTTAGCATGTTTGTACCTAATTTGGGCATAAATATTTTGGGCAGCATTTTTATCACTTTCACTTTGGTGCAATCTAAAGCCCAGTTTTTACAAATGTCTCTAAGGTCAGCAGTGTTTCTGCCAGAAAGGAATTTTTGGGTATGTCGCTACGGAATTGAATGCAACGACAGTCAACAGGGGGTATGGAATTGAATGCAACGACAGTCAACAGGGGGTATGGGGGGGGGGGGGGGGGGGGGGGTCTCCCTAAGAAAGAAAATGGGTTACATTTAAGGGTATGGTTAAGAAAATCATACAGTAATGATAAGAGTAATTATTTTGTCAAAAAAGTTAACCTTAAAAAAATTAATCTGCAAAAATATTTGGGTATGGCACCATACCCGTTTTACCCTCTGGCAGAAACCCTGGTCAGGCTATACATGTATGCCATATCAAAGGTAAAAGTTTTTTGCTATATCATACATCAGGCTTTGTGTTATATATTATTATATGTGAAACTACCTGTATGCTATACAGTGTATATCAAAGATCAAATCATGTGCTATATCCAATGTCAGGCTATTATATCAAAGTAAAATGTGTTATATCAAATGTCAAGTTCTGTTCTATCCTGTCTGTAAGGGAAACTGCATTTAAAAGAGCCTTGCTTTTACTTTGTAATAAAAAGTTAAAAAGTTTGTATTGTTTAAGACACCACTAGAGCACATTGATTTATTAATCATCAGCTATTGGATGTCAAACATTTGGTAATTCTGACATATAGTCTTAGAGAGGAAACCCGTTACAATTTTCCATTAGTAGCAAGGGATCTTTTATATGCACCATCCCACAGACAGGATAACATATACCACAGTCTTTGATACACCAGTCGTGGGGCACTGACTGGAACGAGAAATAGCCCAGTGGGCCCACCGGCGGGGATCGATCCATGACCGATCACGCAGCAAGTGAGCGCTGTACCACTAAACTACGACCTGCCCCCCCCAAGAGGGATGAAAGGTTATGACTTAATCTGACAACGTCATAACATGTTATAATATAACAGCAAACATGATTACGTCATATTCATTTTTTAGGGTTTTTTTTGGTTTGTATGTAAATATACCACTAGAGAACATTGATTTTATATTAATTATGTCACATACTTTGGAGGCTTTCACCCCTCTTGAAGAGTATTCCATAAAAAAGCAAAACGGCAGATGGCAGAAAACTGCATATATTTTTCCCTATGCAATCTCAGCGAAGTCGATACTGGCGACATCGTTACAGTGTCATATGTGGAAGCTGTGTAACTGTAATGGTTTTTTCATAACACGTGTCTGGACAAACTTTGGGGGAAATATAATTGTAATTAAAGGTAGGAAAGTAATTTATCGTAGTTGTTAACAATTTGGTTCGAACTTCAGGACATATATAGCCATCAATTAAAAATGTGAAACTTTCTTTTCCTTTTCTTTGAAGGATCAAAAGTTCAAAGTTGGTACTTTAGAAGAAGATGTGTCATCAGCGAAGGCTTTGTATTCTCAAGCTCTACACAGCCTCGAGGCGATCAGTGACGAGATCCATCGGAAAAGACTGGAAAGACGGAAACACCTTCAGCTTGGCATCCGGAGTGCTGGGGTGGGGGCTGAGGACCCGGCTCCCCCTCCCTCCTGGGACGGCAGCTCCAGTCACATTGATGGACGTTTAGCACCCCACAGATACTTGTGTAGCGACAGCAGAGTTGCTGAGCAGTCAACTGTAACTTCCAAAGATAAAAGTATCCACAATCAGCAATCAAAAAGCGATGTTGATACTTCAGCTACTGAAATTTTTGCTGACTCCCTTCTATTCAGCTCACCTGACCGAGCCCGGTCTCACAGCTACAGAACTGCCATTGAAACGAGTCAGACCAGTTTGCCTGTTGTTAGTCCGGTGGACAGTTTGGCAGACTATGATGAGAACTTTGACGTATCCAGTTTAGAGGATGACTACATGAACCTGCCAAAAACTCACTCTCCCCGAGGACGGGTTGATCCTCATGCCGGTACATCTAACACTGTGAGAGGGGCTGCTCGGATAGACCGCAGTATTTCACTGACGGTACAGGACAGGACTTACCATGACCAGGTGGCCACTCGGCGATCCCGGGCTAATTCACAGCCAATTGCTATAAAAGGACATTTGTCACATGGTGATTTAACAAGTGAAATGCAGTCTGCAACAGAAAGTGAGTCTTCGTCATCATCTTTACATAGATCTCCCAAACTTCAAGGTTTAATACTTCGGGTTGATGCAACTTTGGATCCACTTCAGAAGTCGCAGGGGTCTAAGCCAATAATGCACCAGTATTCTAAGAATCCACCGACAGTATCAGCTAAGACTGAAACGAATGTTTTGTCGCAAGCTGCTGCGAGCAAACCTACATCAAACGTCTCATCATCCATGGGTAAAATTGTAGCAGTGTCATCGGCACCGGTTAGCACAGATCCTCTCAACGTGTCTGCTGTCCTTGGTCCCACCTCACAGGGCTCCCCGGCAAAACTGTCAAAGGTGACCAAACCCCAGTCCGTGACATCAGGTGCCAGCATCAAAGACAGTAATGCATCTTCATTATCATCACCTGCTCACGAGCTGAAGAATTTAAGAACTCCATCATCGACTGAAATGTCACAGTTGAGTGTGGATGACAGTTCTGACACGGAGAGCATCGCCAGCATGGGCCCCATGTTTGACGACGACCAGATTGAGTTCCTCACCATGGACTTCTCTAAGCAGACTAGTAAGGATGATCTATCGGAAGACATGCATCACATCACTAGGCATTCCTGGAGTCGAATGAGCCTACCTCCAAGGCTGGGCTATTTGGAGGGATACCTAAACAAAAGGACATCTGATTCAAGTGTGGAGAAGCAGATAGATGAAAAGTCTGAATTTATGGAAAATGTATCGGAACCGGTTTCAGAGACGGTTTCTGGTCATAATAAAGATAGATTAGATGCTGTTGCTTTGGAGCCGGGTCCTGAAGGTTGTGTGAAGTCTGCAGACTTGGAGCCAGCAGCGTGCTTAAATAGAAAGAGAAGTGATTCTCAGAGTTTAGAACTGGCTGCTGGCGATTCAAATTTTGATAAAGAAAAAGCAGTTTTTCAAAAATGTACCACCGATTCTTTGAACTTGGATTCTGTTGGCGTAGAACCAGTGTGCAACTCTGTTGAAGAGGAAGACACAGTTTGTGATGCTGTAGATCCTGTGGTTGTTAATCATCTTCCAGACGGTGACACAGTGGTGAAACCAGTCACTGAAAGCATCCATGTCGTACAGACAGCTGCAGAAGATGCAGAACCACCGTTACATAGTATTGAATGAAAGTCTTGCTGTCGAAGACTGTGAAGTCTGAGTACATCCGTAGTGTAGTGTGTGTGTTGAGACTGTGAAGTCTGAGAAACAATCTCAGTACATCTGTAGTGTAGTGTGTGTGTTGAGATTGTGAAGTCTGAGAACAATCTCAGTACATCTGTAGTGTAGTGTGTGTGTTGAGATTGTGAAGTCCGAGAACAATCTCAGTACATCTGTAGTGTAGTGTGTGTGTTGAGATTGTGAAGTCCGGGAACAATCTCAGTACATCTGTAGTGTAGTGTGTGTGTTGAGATTGTGAAGTCTGAGAACAATCTCAGTACATCCGTAGTGTAGTGTGTGTGTTGAGACTGTGAAGTCTGAGAAACAATCTCAGTACATCTGTAGTGTAGTGTGTGTGTTGAGATTGTGAAGTCTGAGAACAATCTCAGTACATCTGTAGTGTAGTGTGTGTGTTGAGATTGTGAAGTCTGAGAACAATCTCAGTACATCTGTAGTGTAGTGTGTGTGTTGAGATTGTGAAGTCCGAGAACAATCTCAGTACATCTGTAGTGTAGTGTGTGTGTTGAGACTGTAAGTCTGAGAAACAATCAGTACATCCGTAGTGTAGTGTGTGTGTTGAGACTGTGAAGCCATCTTAGCACTGCGAAATCGTAAAACCATCGTAGGGTGTGACATAACTACAGCACATGCGATATTGACGTTAGAGCTTACAATGATTTTACGATTTCTTAGGGCAAAATTGCTTTGAAAATGTTGGCCCTGGACCTTAGTAGAGAGTAAGTAAATTGTACAAACGAACGAATGCGGGTCTTGGGAGTTGACAAAAACTTTCTACTGTACTAATCTGTTCAGCTCTGCCCTGATGAAAGGCAGTATTATGTATGAATTGTGGTACATGTATTTTAAAATAAGCACGAAAATACATGTAATATAGCCCATTTAAAATATAAAAACTCTTCCTTAAGGCTTAAGCATTAACAATGAGACACAAAATCATCTAGCTGCTTAATAAAGCCTTTGGCAGGTGAATAAAAGTAACAAAAAGTGATTTTCTCAAAGTGATTACTTTACAATGGCAGTCCCTGGCAGAGTTGTGCTACGTGTACTTGCGGACTTTCTACAAAGCAACCGTATTTTGCTGGTTGACCTTATGATTGAATCATGTACTGAAGTCTGTTTTGAGACTTCAGTTCCTTAAATGACATGTGAAGTTTTCTTTTAAGAAAATTCCTTTCAACCACATTGGTAGCTGTAATGTTTAGATTCTACTTCACATAAAACAAATTGTATTAATGGCATGCAGTCCTGTACATTATAGATGAAGCCAGATGGAGCCTACATGTAGTACGAAATGTTTTAGTTGCCAAATAAAAAACAAAATAGTCACATATGTGACCAAATCGGTTGCGATGTCATCTCCAATAGTTTAGAAAAGTTAGAACAGCTAGTATTAAAATGAACATGTATTGTTGGAAATTGTAAATCTATAGGTCTGTTGTTGTTTCAGTAAGCCAAATCCATGTTTGTAAAATAAATCGGTGGTTTAATCATACCAGCATAATGCCATTGGATACCCATCTGAACGAAGTACAGTTCAGCCGGTGATGAATTGACACCTACTGGTGTTTGGAACATTGGCCTCTAGGTGCAGTCAGCTGCTAAATACAGGTTCACTTGTATATTCTAATCCGTCCTTTCCATGAAAGAGTTAAGTAACATTTAAATTGATTTTCAATTGACTTGTCTGGTCCTACATTCAAGACGACTTGTCCCAGCCAAGTCCAAATGGAAACATGTTTACCCCATACCCTGCCATGATTCGGGCATGTCCACCCTGGGTCCACACTCTGACATGAAGAAAATGTTTTATTTAAAAACGACCACTCAACACATTTTATTTACGGTCGGATATATAGTTAAGGACCACACAGGTATTAAGAGAGGAAACCCGCTGTCGCCACTTCATAGACTTTTACACTTTGACATTATCACGGACTGAACCCAGGGTGGAATTGTTTCAGCCAAGCGGGCAAGCTGTAATGTAGAGCTGTGAGACTTCACTCTACGGATATAGTATTAATAGTGCTATACTTGCTAACTTCAACCAGGAAGAGATGACACGTGTGATAGTGAGTGTGTTAGAATGTATCGTACATGCAGTGCAATGATTTGTGTGACATCTAACAGCCGATGATTAGCAACTCAATATGCTCTGGTGGTGTTAAACAAAACAAAACTGTAACTTTTTTAGTATTGGAATGGAAATCTTGAATGGTTACATGGGATCCATGCCAACTGGATGGTGGATTGATAATGAGAATGTTATATTTAAATGTAATCTCAGCACATAGTGCTAGAAATTGAATCTCTCTTTTACTGTTGAGTTTTTATTGTTGTATTTAGTATACAGTCATCAGTTAGACAAATTAAAGGGACACGCCCTAGTTGTTAACCATTACGCCGTTGTTTTTCGCTATTATAGTAGACCCATTTTTCACAAATAAAATTGCACATTACTTACCGTTTATTATTTAGAATATACATTTCCATTCACCTGAAGTGGTTTTTGGTAATCCTGGTGTTTGTAATACCACAAAATGCATTTTTCGTATTTCATAAAAAGCCACGGGCCTCTGAGAAAAAAACGTTGAGCAGACAAGGTCTAATCTATTTCTAGAGGGGATATTCCCATTTCAATGTCACAGACGTTGGTATACCACGTGACCGTTGTCATTTTGGTTCAGTTTGTTTTCTTATGCACAGTTCGTGCAATCAACATCCGATTTGTTGTCGTTTGCTTGTTGTTCATTCGTGAACATTTTCATTAACAATAAAGTTCAGACAAGTAAGTATCTCAATACAAAACGTTTCAAACCCTTAAAACCATTAATTTTGCTAAGTCTTACGATATCTGGAGAGGGGATACAACCAGGACAGAACAGTTGGAACATATTGAACACAGACACTGACATTCTAGAGAAGAAAATACATCGAAGTGAAAGGCAGTTAAGTTCACCTGCAAAACACACGACATATTTGCAGATCTATGTAGGCCTACTAGTATCTATTTTGTGTTTTATCTCATCTGCTGTTATATGTTAAATCCATAATGCTATAAAATACATCTCAGGGGTCCTAATTTTTATCACACTATTCCAAAGCCAGCTCATACTCTGTGCTGTCTTTATTTTCAGCTGGCCATGTTTTTCACAGCAGGCCATATTTTACATTCTTTTACCGGCCTTGGTGGTGTCGTAGTTAAGCCATTGGACATAAGGCTGGTAGGTACAGGGTTCACAGCCCAGTACTGGCTCCCACTCGGAGCTAGTTTTAACGGTTCAGTGGATAGGTGTAAGACCACTACACTGACTTTTCTTTCACTAACAACTAACCCACTGTCCTGGACGGACAGCCCAGATAGCTGAAGTGTGTGCCCAGAACAGCGTACTTGAACCTTAATTGGATATAAGCAAGGAAATAAGTTGAAATGAAATACTTTCTATTGCATATATAATAATAATTACAAAGGCTCTATTAGCTGGTAACAGATAGAGAGAGATACAGACAGACAGAGAGAGAGAGAGAGAGAGAGACAGAGAGAGACAGAGAGAGACAGACAGACAGACAGACAGAGACAGACAGTAGCAGCAAACTCTTTTAACGGAGGACAGTTGTATGATAAGTACATGTATAGTGTTTGAGGAAATACCAATGTTAGATCTTAATGTCCATTTGATTCTCTCTCTATTGATCTGACATGAACCAGTGTCATTTTGTGTCCAAGTAACCTTTCATTGCAAACGGTCATTCTGGGGAACAGGAACGGGAACTCTATTAACATGCCCATATCCACGAGGTTCAGACACGCCCATCCCAGGTTTGGCCTCTGACATCGTCAGTGACCAACTCTGGGACGGGAGGGTCATTCTGGGGAACGGGAACAGGAACGAGAACTCTATTAACATGCCCATATCCACGAGGTTCAGACACGCCCATCCCAGGTTTGGCCCCTTGACATCGTCAGTGACCAACTCTGGGACGGGAGGGTCATTCTGGGGAACGGGAACGGGAACTCTATTAACATGCTCATATCCACGAGGTTCAGACACGCCCATCCCAGGTTTGGCCCCTTGACATCGTCCGTGACCAACTCTGGGACGGGAGGGTCATTCTGGGGAACGGGAACGGGAACGGGAACTCTATTAACATGCCCATATCCACATGGTTCAGACACGCCCATCCCAGGTTTGGCCTCTTGACATCGTCAGTGACCAACTCTGGGACGGGATGGTCATTCTGGGGACAATTTCACAAAGCATTGCAGTTCTAATATTGCATGTAAATGTAAATCTTGTAATTACAACTACAGGTAATAGAGGGCTTACACTGGAAAGAATTTTGGTTTAGCCAAGTTTAACAAATGTAGAGTATTTTCTTCAAATTATTCAGAATTGGCTAAAGTAAAGAAACTTTTATTAGACAAATATTAAATGATGTAGCCACTTTGGATGAAATTAGCAATGAAACCTCAGCCTCTTTTGAACTGGCTGTTTTTTCCTATATCCTACATATTGCACTTGATGTGGGCATGTAACAGATTCCTTGCTGTTAATAGAAAAAGGTACATGTACACTTTAGCAGGTTTACTTTGAAGACTTCATGTACGGTGAAAATTCTCAAATGTTTGGTGCAAAGTAACCTGTGATTTAGTGATGAATATGTTCTAGTGGTGCCATTAAAATTTGGATTAGCTCAGATCTACAGATTGACACTTGGATTAGATCCTTGGTAAGATCTGATCACCTTGTTCAGTATTTGAACTTGGATTTCTCATTCATATATAATGCCATGTGGGGGCAGAAACATTTAATTTATGCAGTGAAACCTGTATGACCCGGATCACATCAGAATGTTTATCTGATTTAGTTTAGTTCTTGTGTTTAGAAGGTCATGTTTTACAATTTAGACAATTTGGGACTGAAACTTGTCCAGTTTTGACAGAATTCCAGTTTGTTCAGGGTCCGGTTGAGACGGGCTTCGCTGTGTATGCATTTAATTTGATTGTTTTTGTTCTGTCCCATCATCCATCTGTCTGTAACAAATGTGAATGCAATTATAGTCTTACAGTGTTTATTGGGTTAGTTTGATATTTGACGGTATGAATGGGTATTTTGAGAATATATTTATCAAGATATGTGTTGTATTGTAATATAATAGTATTTCTAATAATGTTATTATTAATAATATATCGAGGAAGGCTTTCAACAAAATCTAGAAAAGATATTGTTAAAGTTGAAGTTTATTACTTTAAACCTTGAAGCATACACATGTAGGTCACTTCTGTGTACTGAAGTTTATTACTTTAAACCTTGAAGCATGTATACACATGTAGGTCATCTCTGTGTACTGAAGTTTATTACTTTAAACTTTAAACCTTGAAGCATACACATGTAGGTCACCTCGGTGCACTGAAGTTTATTACTTTAAACCTTGAAGCATACACATGTAGGTCACCTCGGTGCACTGAAGTTTATTACTTTAAACCTTGAAGCATACACATGTAGGTCATCTCGGTGCACTGAAGTTTATTACTTTAAACCTTGAAGCATACACATGTAGGTCACCTCGGTGCACTGAAGTTTATTACTTTAAACCTTAAGCATACACATGTAGGTCACCTCGGTGCACTGAAGTTTATTACTTTAAACCTTGAAGCATACACATGTAGGTCACTTCGGTGTACTGAAGTTTATTACTTTAAACCTTGAAGCATACACATGTAGGTCACCTCGGTGCACTGAAGTTTATTACTTTAAACCTTGAAGCATACACATTTAGGTCACCTCGGTGCACTGAAGTTTATTACTTTAAACCTTGAAGCATACACATGTAGGTTACTTCGGTGCACTGAAGTTTATTACTTTAAACCTTGAAGCATACACATGTAGGTCACCTCGGTGCACTGAAGTTTATTACTTTAAACCTTGAAGCATACACATGTAGGTCACCTCGGTGCACTGAAGTTTATTACTTTAAACCTTGAAGCATACACATGTAGGTCACTTCGGTGTACTGAAGTTTATTTAGTATTGTCATTCCCTTCATTTTTAACAACTGAAAAGATTCAAACCAGTGTGTTTGCCTCATAAAGGATTTCAGGACTGAAATTAATGAGTGCATTGGTACAGGTACAGGTACATTAGGGAACATTTTGTTCAGTATCGCGTCATGATTCACTACACAATTAAGTTTCAGAGATCACTACACAATGTTGAAACATTAAACAGTAGTTGCTAATCAATTTTCAGTTGAACAGAAATATTGCTAATCAAGATTTTGAAAACAAAATGTTCCCTGTACATGTAGGGTGCATCTTAATATGTATTATACTGATGGAAAGAAATAAGGGAACACATCGAATTGTAGACTAAATTTAATTCACAACTAGCGTAGTAATGTCTGTAGTTCATACCAAGTTGTAATGTGGGATTGAATGTCTGTAGTGTTGAATATAGTGCCTATATGTTCCCAGTCAACTTCTGACAATATGAATTGATTTTTGTTGCAGTCATTATTTCTTGTTGCTATCTGTGTGATCCTTTATTTCTTTCCGTCAGTATATTTAACTTTGAATTGTAAAATAGATTGGTATACCAGTGGTACAGCACATGTAGAGAAAAAAACACAAATTAAAAGTTCATCTGAGTTTTTAATTCTATCTCCACATTGTTGTTTTTCAATGGTAAATAATGACTATAATTGGTTGGTGAGATATATCATTGTGGCCATCTTAAGTGTAAAATTATAAATTTTGGTGATGCTTTTTTAATATATTTTTTAAAACCATTTTCAGATTGTCCATATGGTCATATCATAACACTGTTTTCAATTTCTCTTCCCATTTGAATAACCAAAAACACTGGATGTACAAAATGTAAAAAGACTATCTTCGAGTTGTTTTCCTTTGTTACACATGTCTTTTTAATAAGCAAAATCTCTTATCCAATAAATATGCTTGTTTAGAACATCATTGTGTGTATATCCAGCGAGTTTCTAATCCTACTGTTTGTAGTAGCATAACTTCACTTTATTTAAGCATTGTCCGTTATTTCTTTTACCTTCATCGGGTATCAACAAACAAACATTTAAAAATTATCTGCAGACTGAGTGAATTGGCGAAGCCGTTCTTACATAAGTTTACGGATCATATGTGTTGTTCATACCCAGATGAGCATAAAAGAAATAACAAACAATACTTATAATTAAATTTGAATCATACTTGCTAATACTAACACTAAAAGTTCATACTTCATTTTGAATTATTTTTGGTCCACAAACAATAATGCTCAACAAGACAACTTGTCCATATAAAATGACGTCATCAGATAATATGACGTTCCCTGACGATGTAATTTTTACGCTCACTGACAAATGAATAAATTCACGTTGCTAAGTCTGGACCAGTGAGATGATGTTATGTGGTAATGAATGTAACGGACATTTAATTATTTTAAAATATATATTTGTTTGATATTTACGAAATTATTGGGATGTGAAAAAAACCTCTTTACGCTACTACATACATGTATATTAGGATGACCAGAAGAAATGTATTGAATATACATCCAGACATTAATACTCTAAATACGGAAATGTATTTAATATGTCATGTTAGTACAGTAAAACCCCACCTAACGACCACCCCGGTGCTAAGACCACCCCACTGTAAAGACCAATATTTTAAATACTGAGATATTTCCTTATTATTTTATAGTAAAACTAACCCAGTGTAACAGCTCAAAATATACCCTTAGCCAAACTATATCCGGGGTTAAAGTGGGCTAGCCTGTTTTATACCCCTAACCATAACTTTTTATTACTAACATGTATACAAAATAAATAAATAAATAATCTGGACTAGAGAGGTATATTCTGGGCTAGCCTATTTTATGCCCTGGGGTATATTCTAGTCTAGTCCAGTTTATACCCCGGGTATAGTTTGACGGTTGTATATTTTGGGCTATTAAGATCACCCCGCTATTACAGATTACGACCAGTAAAGTCAAACCCAATGGTAGTTTTCAGTGCATTTGGACCCCACAAATGTGACCACATAATTTACTTATCACGTCACATAAGCAACAAATACCGCTGTAAAATCTTGCCTAGGTATCCACGCTATGGTGTTAAAGTAAATTCACAATTAATATTTACCAAACAATCATCATTTTGAATGATAATATTGGTAATTTGGTATTCGCACCACCCCGCTATTAAGACCAGTTTTAATAAGTCCTGCCGGTGATCGCAATAGCAGGGTTTCACTGTAATTATTAAAGGTCTGTTAGTCAGAAATATGTGACAACATCAGCAAACTCAAACTCAGCACTTTAATAATCTAAGGAAGCAGAACAAAATCCTTTAACTTTGGTCCAGCACATTTTCATATTAATTGCCTTTTTAATATTTGAAAGATGCCAACAGATGACCATAGAACATGGTACATGCAGCCTACAGTATTAAGCACATACGTGTTTAACATCTCGAGACAAATGACTTGTTATGCAAGGTGCCCTTTATGAGTTTCACTTTATTGTTAATTTGACAGTGTGGTGTGTTGGCGATTAAAATGTGACAGGATGTGATGTGGAAATGTTTACAAGTGTGTACATACACTGTCGGTATGTAGCGTAAGTTTGACAGCGATTGATTGCCGACCGTTTAGTTGTTAATCTGACAGGATGTGATGTGGAAATGTTTACAAGTGTGTACATACACTGTCGGTATGTAGCGTAAGTTTGACAGCGATTGATTGCCGACCGTTTAGTTGTTAATCTGACAGGATGTGATGTGGAAATGTTTACAAGTGTGTACATACACTGTCGGTATGTAGCGTAAGTTTGACAGCGATTGATTGCCGACCGTTTAGTTGTTAATCTGACAGGATGTGATGTGGAAATGTTTACAAGTGTGTACATACACTGTCGGTATGTAGCGTAAGTTTGACAGCGATTGATTGCCGACCGTTTAGTTGTTAATTTGAATGCACCCGTTGTAAATTGAGAGTGGGTGGAATTATAATGCAACCGTGAAGTTGGCCAACTCTGTCATGACTGTTGAAATGTCAAGTTTCAAATTTTCAGATATGTACTAAACAAATGTCACTGGTTCTGACATGCACTGTAAAAGAATTGTGCATGTTTGGTGTGTGTGTGTTTGTGTGTGTGTGTGCATTTGCGTGTGTTTGCATTTATGTGTGTTTGCATTTATGTGTGCATACACAAATGGCAATAAACTAAAATATTTAAATAACATGTTAATTTATGATTTGTGTGTTTTATTTTGCATGTTTTTATTATTAAGTATGATGACCATTTTAATGATGTCTTTGTTATATGAGAAGTATTGTCATATGAAGATATTGTATATTCAGTTTTTCACTGTAGGAATGCAATAAAATGTCCTGATTTACCTGAAGTACCAGTTTTTATTTGTTTTTGATGTTTTTAAAATGGTTTTGAATTGCATCCAAGGATTATGAATACCTAAAATAATTAATGTGCAGATGCCGTGTGTGTGCATGCATGTGTGCGTGGAAGTCTGTAAAGAAAGAATCCGGGGCACAGAAATAAGTGGGGTTTTTTCCAGGTAGACAAAAAGGACAGTTCTAAATTTAAAACAACAACATCTAGGAGCGGGTTAGTAACCATGGTAGTATAGCCCTGTGACTCCTCTTTGATTAGTGCAGATGAAAGATCTCTTACTGCCAGTTGGAATGAATAGCTCCATGTATTCTTCTCTTACTGCCAGTTGGAATGAATAGCTCCATGTATTCTTCTCTTAAAGGGACATTCCTGAGTTTGCTGCATTGTAAGATGTTTCCGAATAATAAAATATTTTTACGGCTAAACTTACGTATTAAATATATTTTCTTATTTAGAATATCAGTGTCTTTATATTTAATGTGTTTCTGGTCGTCTCAATATTTGTAAGAAGCCCAAACTGGATTTTGTCTTCAAATAATTTCGTACGTAGGAAAAAACATATTTTAGGAAATAAAATGAAATTTAACTTAATACAAATATTAGAACGATCAGAAACACGTTAATATTTTATGCAGAAAAATATATTTGATATGTAATTACAGTCGTTAAAAAGTCTGTTAGTTGATAACATCTTAAAACTTGCAGCAAACTCAGGAATGTGCCTTTAACACTTGAAGCAATTAACTACAATTATGCAGAAATTATACAGAGTGGTGTCTAGTGTTTGGTGAGCGAAATGTTTTAAGGGTGGTGTCATGCTCCCCCAGAAAATATATTATTAAAAAATAAAAATGTTTTGAACAGGGGGAGAATTTGAATTTGACACACACACACACACACACACTGCACGTGCCTGATGTATGTCGCCACACTAAAGTATTGTATGAGAGATTGCAGTATGCAGATGGTGACTGGTCCCTAAGAACAGGGACAAAACAAGGAGGTGGCAATTAACGGTGTGGGTAAAAGACCGTGGGGCAAAATATCTAGGACAAATTATGACAAGTGTGTACTCTGCCTAAATGATGTATTAGAATATCTCCCCTACCCACTCCAGTCGCTAAACTGTTTTGGGCTACCAGACATTTTTATCAGAGATGCTGTTAAATAGGTTTGTTCATGATTACCAACTCTCAGTTTCAATACAGGTACATAGTAACTGGGATTTCCCTGGAAAATTGTAATTTAACAGGAGAAAAGTTCTCATGGGTGGGAGAAAATGAGACTTGGTAAAATACACTAGGATTTGGCTACTCGTAAGCATATGGGCCCATTTGTGCCTGAATCTGGATATTTCTTGAGTTTTAAACACATGGGATTAGCAACTTAAATCAAATATTTATGTGTCCTGGGAGCTAAGATTTTGGCAAATTTGTTTCGCGATGGCAGCCTTTTTGAAAACCACAATTATTGTGGTTGGATCAAGTGTGTCCTGCTTTTATATGAAATAGTATTACAAATTTCACATTTTGAATGGCTTTTACATAATCTAGACTAACATGGGTCATTTTACACTCAATGGGATGCACTTGTTCATTTAAACTTTGTTTTACCTGGTAGGCCTATCTCATGTTTGAGTAGCCCAAATTTGGGGGTCTTCTGGGGGCCTTCTGCAGCAGTTGGCGTGTCTGTCTCATTGTAAGGTTGGCAGTGTGCACAGTTTGGCGATTCTGACTCGTACATACAATATGTTTGCGCTGGACCAATTTTATGGTTCATTTAAGGAATGAATGAATGAATGTTTAACGACACCCCAGCACGAAAAATACATCGGCTATTGGGTGTCAAACTATGGTGATGCAAATAAATAAAGTGATGATCAACATCAATATAAAAATTCAAAAACAGTGTAAAGAACTGTGCAAAAACACAAATATCACAGAATTTTACGGATACTGAATATTACTCAAAACTTCAATTTTGTGCTGTATTGGCCATTCTCAAAGAGAATGTTACACCCCTGCACCATGGTGAGGTTACAGCACACGCGGGGGGGGGGGGGGGGGGGGGGTCATTTAAGGATTCACATGCAGCAAGAAGGACCCGGCAGAAATCCATTTGTCCGTTTCGTGTAATTCCTGACTGTCCCTGTACTTGGATATTAGTATCTACCTTGTTCGTTTAAGATCTAGGCCCTGGGCTCCCGGTCTGTAAGACAGCTTCTAACTTTAAATACATGTTATGATGTGGTATTCCCAAACCAAATAAACCCATTTTTTAAAAACAATTGTCGACTTTTAACCCTTTTAAACTGCACATATAAAATGACATCAGGATGTATCGCAAATAGAATTAAACATGTTCTGGATAAATTAATAGACAAAGATCAAACTGGTTCATTGTATTTAATATTGTGCCCCTGAAGAAAGACTGCACGGATGCAGTTACATGTATTTACAAACAATATTTTCTGGACATTCAAGACTGGTACCGTGATTATTTCCTGTTTACACAGACGTATCACGGGATGAGACTTCTGTAGCTTCTGCTACAGTTTTTCCATCAGACAAAACAATTTACATAAGATTGCCTGATTCAGCATCCATATCTATTGCAAAAATATGGGCAATAATTAAAGGATTCATGTGCATCCAAATATATTCTTTTTACAGACTCACTTTCATGTCTCCAGGCATTACAGTACATGAAGCACGAGCATCCCTTGGTTGGGATGGTGATACGAAAGTGTGTCTTTTTATCAGTTGCCATAAAAGATAAAATATTTTGTTGGGTACCCAGCCATGTTGGCATTAAGGGTAATGAAAAGGCAGATTCTGCTGTCAAGTCTGCTTTGAATTTTCCCTTACAGTGATTTTAAATATTATATAAACCAATATGTATTTTTCGACAGGGCAAAATGATTGAAACGATGCAGTTGCAAACAAGCTTCATTTTGTCAAGCCAGTACTGAGAGAGTGGCAGATCTACAGGCGGTGTAGGAAGGATGAAGTAGTCTTGTGTCGTGCTCGTATCGGCCATACACATTTAATTCATGTATTTTAAAAAACAGACCCTCCTCAGTATGAACATTGAAGTGTAAGTTAACTTTTCACAACATTCTCTTGAGTGTAATCATCTAAAGCTGACGAGAAACGATATATTTGGCATTTTGGAATCTTTTAAATTCCACCCAGAATTAATCTTGAAGTTTTAAAAACATTTTGATTTCTATGCAAATTTTACAAATATACTTATTAGTCTGTGGACCAGATACCGTAACCTTCTCCCCTCCCCCCCCCCCCCCCCCCCCCCCCGGGATTTTTGGAGACGAGTATTTTTGGATACCCCAATATATATCATTTTAATATCTGCTTGTCTGCAGCAAAAATGTTGGTGGAATAAAAAAATATATCGCAGTTTCAATAGGAGTACCCTCGAAAAATGTTGTCACAAAAGTATAATATGCAAAAAAAACTAAACATAGTGATGGGGTTGACATACAGCTATATCTTGAACAGGAAAAGACCCAAATTAATTATATTCATCCTAAATGAGATGTTGATAACAACAAACTACATATCAATGCAATATATGGTATGGAAATGATATACTCCTCAGCATAAGTTAAGCAACACCCGGAAATGTGTCAACCTCTATATACATGTATGCAGATTTTCAAAATGGACCATCAAAACCATTGGCAGCCACCAATATTCCTGACTATATTTTATATATAACCTACTATAGTTGGAGGTTTTAAATATTTGTGATATCTGGAATTATCATGCAGCTTTCACATATATATTTTTTTATTCATTACTAAAAAAAAGCCTGTTTTTAAATGACATAATTACCCGAACATCTATTTTATTGCATTATTTTCTAATCCAGATCAATACAATATGTATATTGGATGTATTCCTACAATCTGTAATCCAGCATATTATTTAGCTATTAACATTGGCTAATACAGCATTAACAATAAAATAAATTATCAACTTACACCAAGGTAGATAATCAAATCTGGAAAAATTGGTTCTAAATCTAGTGTACACTTAAAATACACTTCATGTGTTTTTTAAAATCAAACTAAGTGATTATTTAAAAAAAATATTTGATCTGGAGACCTAAAGATATGTTTAACAAGCTTATTGTTATGTATAAATGAGAACAGAATGCACAATAGTGACCAAAATTTTAATTATGGCTTTGGTAAAGTTTTTCTTCAAATTAAAATTAGTTTTTTCCTGAAAGTACAAATTTCTAAAATATGACTTGGCACCCTATAAATATGTCAAAAGGACAATAAAAATCAAGGTCTTTAAAAAGTTAAGCTTTCAGAAGTACATACATGAAACATTAACTATGTTTATGGAAATTAAAGACATTAACCCAATATTGGCACATGCTATTTTTAATATAAAAATAAATTGCTATTAAAATCTAAGTTCTGGTTGTCTAGATATATTACCATATTTAAGAGCAGTTGTATATGGCTAGACAAACACCATATAAATAAAAATATTCAAATCTTTATCGTATGAATTATAGGCCAACACCAACTTTTCCTCGGTGCTAATTTTTATTCAAACTCCATTCAGAGCCATGCACATTAATTATTGTCAAGGTCAAGGTCATTGGGAACTTGCATGGCCGAGTGACGGCTAATTAATCAACTAGTATAATTTAATTTAATTAAATCACAAAAATCATAATCTTTTTTATATGCACTGAATATGTGCTATAGGTTGGACTATACCAATTAAAATCCCATAGGCGACAATATTAATGTTTGTGTTTAAAAACACTATATGCAATATATCAACCAAACTATGACCTATAAATATCAGTACTACAACCCCTACCTCAAAGTATTAACTGCAGAAAATGGTACCTTTCATGGCTAATTTTCAGTATAACCAGATGTTTCTGCAGCACCCCTACTTTCACACAAAATTTTAGTACTTTTTTTTACAGGTACCCCATACATGTTCAAAGCAAAAGGCTACTTGACAGGGTGGTACTACATCAAATAAAATTGCATAAATTTTTAGCCCAGATGAAACTAATTTTTTTTTTACAACCAACACACATTTATAACCAATCACAGGACTTGTGGTGTTAACTTATCTATCAAAAGTTCGCTATACCTCGAACTTCGAAAAAAAAATACTCCTGAAGATATTTACTGTCAGATGTGTGTGTGTGTGCTCAGCTATAATATGTAGAGACAACATGGATATTCAAAGTACCTCAACTCCTTAAACCATTGGCAGCCACCAATATTCCTGACTATATTTTATATATACCCTACTATAGTTGGAGATTTTAAATATTTTAGTATCTGGAATTATGCAGCTTTCACATTTTTATTTTTTATTCATTACTAAAAAAAACCTGTTTTTAAATGACATAATTACCTGAACATCTATTTTATTGCATTATTTTCTAATCCGAAACTATTAAGAATAATAATATTCTATCATGACATCTAATATGACATACTCAGTGTCAGTGGACCCATTGGGCTGTTTCTTGCTGCAGCCAGTGTACCACGACTGATCCATCAAAGGCTGTGGTATGTACTATCCTGTCTGTGGGATGGTGCATATAAAAAGTCCCTTGCTGCTAATCGAAAAGAGTAGCCCATGAAGTGGCAACAGCGGGTTTCCTCCCTCAATATCGCTGTGGTCCTTAACTATATTTCCGACGCCATATAACCGTAAATAAAATGTGTTGAGTGCGTCATTAAATAAACCATTTTATTCCTTCCTATTTTCTCACCTTGTAATGAAATAAATTGATTATCAGTAATTTATCTGATATAGCCTAATGCATTTGTGTCAATCAAAACTTTGTCAAGGAATACTTAATCAAGGTTTTTGGACGATATCTAATGCGCATTATTGCTTAATATCAACACGTATATTGGTGTATATTTTTTTCTTTTTGTGAGAGTTCTGTGTCAGAGTTCGACGTGCACCGTCAAATATTTACGGAGTGAAAGCATCTGTGAGTGTGATTGGTAGTAATATGTGACATTGATTATTTGTGCAAATACTATTATCCATTGACAATAAATAAATACACTTTTATTTGTTATACAGTTGTTATGCAGTATATACCAGAGGTTGAAACTAATGCGGGGTACGCCCAAAAATGGAACTGCAATTTTTAGCAAAAATGACGGTTGCTATTAAAAACATTAATTAAATCTCTTAAATGATACGTGACCACCCATTTTGTTGCAGGTAGATTAGATGTGAGGTGCCACACTTTCTATTGCTGTACTTCCTGGGTGTGTTGAAACGCTGCTTATATCAGTTTTATTAGTAAACATTAACATTATCGGCAATAGGAATTGATTTGGTCTATTAGAACCTATATACCCATGTCCCAAAAGGTCGATGTACAATATTACAAAATAACATGGGCAAAATACAGCCGGAAGGCTTACCATTAAACATACATATTGTTTTAATTCTTCACCATTTCCTAGAAGTGAATATGTGAACCATAACGTGTCACGATTAGGAACTATAGTGGACCTAGCCCGAGTACTCTGACTGTAAGAGAGCTAGACGGACATTTGGACATAAACACGCTCTCATTACAGTCAGAGACCAACCTATGTCTTTTTTTGGCAATTCCTGACTACCAAACGGTAGGCAACGAGTCCCGCTCTAATACCACAACAATCCTATGTTTGACGTCAAATACCTTTACATCAATCATTTTCGAGTTAAGTGATACAAAAAAATGCACATATTAATCACTAATACACTTACTACAGAAAGAAACCCGACAGCACCCACATTCAGCTACGCTTCGTGACACTCCGTCGCAACAATTGCAAAGCTCGGCGATCTATTTCGAGACTGGGCGATTCCGCCTTGTGCAGCAGTTACAGGGGCCGTCTCATATCAAGCGAAGTTACAACATGGAAGAGTTGGCTAATGCCGTTTTGGATGAATTTGGATTTCATTACGTCATTAAACCAAAACAATTACACATTATTGATTCCATTTTGAATTTGAAGGATACATTTGGGGTGTTATCGACAGGATACGGCAAAAGTATGTGCTACGTACTGCCTCCTCTTATGAGATGACCCCTGTAACTGCTGCACAAGGCGGAATCGCCCAGTCTCGAAATAGATCGCCGAGCTTTGCAATTGTTGCGACGGAGTGTCACGAAGCGTAGCTGAATGTGGGTGCTGTCGGGTTTCTTTCTGTAGTAAGTGTATTAGTGATTAATATGTGGATTTTTTTGTATCACTTAACTCGAAAATGATTGATGTAAAGGTATTTGACGTCAAACATAGGACTGTTGTGGTATTAGAGCGGGACTCGTTGCCTACCGTTTGGTAGTCAGGAATTGCCAAAAAAAGACATAGGTTGGTCTCTGACTGTAATGAGAGCGTGTTTATGTCCAAATGTCCGTCTAGCTCTCTTACAGTCAGAGTACTCGGGCTATAGTGGACCGTCATCAATCAACTCTCACCCGGAAGTGATCTGTGTAGTGAGACATTAGGACAAATGTAGCGGATTTCCTCTGATGACTACAAGTCAGAATAACAATATGTTTGACATCCAATAGCCGATGATTAATTAATCAATGTGCTCTAGCGGTGTCGTTAAACAAAACAAACTTCTTGTTAGTGGTTAGTGAGAAAGAAGTCAGTGTACCGGGCTACGAACCCAGTACCTACCAGCCTTGTGTTCGATGGCTTAACCACGACACCACCGAGACTGGTAGCCCTAATGAACTGAAGAATGTTAAAACTGTAATATGTTTCCACTCGGCGCAAACAGTGGTTTCCTCGAGAGTTCAATGCCTATGCATTAAAACGACAACAGTTCTTTGTCACAATGGACATGTATTTCAAATTCAAACGTTGACGTCACTATAATTAGATTTCGTATTAATATGATATAACCAATAGTAATTGAAATTATTTTGATGTAATTTTTGTGGGCATGTAACTGAAGGTATAATCTTTTCCTTTCACAAGAAAAAATAATAACTTTTTTTTCTATGCATAGAAAGTGTGCGTGTTCGTGCGTGCGTGCGTGCTGCTTGCTTGTTAGTTTGTTGTTTATTATTGTTACGAATATTACTTTCTTTGTCGTTCCCAGCATGGGGTGGGACGTAGCCAAATGCTAAAGCGCTCGCTTGATGCGTGACTGGTCTAGGATCGATCCCCGTCGGTGGGCCCTTTTGGTGTATTTCTCGTACATACAAAATATCCTTTACTACTAATGAAAAAACAATGTAGTGGCTTTCACTACTAAGACTATATTATATCAGAATAACCAAAAGTTTGACAACTTTTTTTTTCCTCAGCGTTTTACTGTTAGTTACAGTGTTAATTCTACAACCTATAGCCGGGCTTACTGTAGAAAAGCCCGTGTATTCCGTGTTGGAGCCCCCACAACTCCCAGAGCACTGGCGAGAGTTTGATAACGAGCACGCAGATCTCGACTATGGTTCCACAGGGGAGTTTTCACAACTTATTGATGTTCCTATGATCGATTATAATGGAACATTGATTTGTTTGGCTTTACCGATGCGATAATCGATTTAAAAAAGCCTTATCGATTGTATGCGAAAATGTTAACTGTAATTGTACCTCCAGTTTAAATGATGAAACTGACGTAAATATATTCTGTTTGGTGTTTGTTTTCATGTGTCACACTATCTCAGCTTCCTTTGGGAAAGGTAAAAAGGCAGCTTGGAGCTGCGACCCTGATGTGACTTGAGCCTCACGCTACGTTTTGTTTCCCCTACCCTAAATATTGTACAAGAATTTAACTTCGATTTATTATGTTTATGGGGTGATATACACCAAACAGCTACTCGTCAGAAACATATATCATATTAATTTGTTAATTATAAACATAGGGCTATTCACAAACACCATGAGAATTTACCAGCCCAAGCAGGCACGGCAGAGCAATGGGGCTGGGGGGGGGGGGGGGGGACTCTATCCCCCTCAATAATTCTGAATAAAAATATTACTGGTGGTAAATCTTCAGGCAGAGATCAATTAACGTGTAGAATGCAGTAAATTACATTTCAGGACATCTATTTTTTTTAACTTTTACGGGAGAGCATACCCCGAACCCTGAAACTTTCCTTTGAACCCTCGATCTCAGAGCCCCCCCCCCCCCCCCCCCCCCCCCCACACACACACACCAATGTGTACTTGCTTCCGTCGTACCTGCCAAGTGATACCAATTACGGCTCTGCCGCATAGCCTATTACCGTTTTTCAAACTTTGTTAAATGTAATCAATGTTAATCTCTTGTTATGTTCTCACAGATATGAAGCCTGATTCCAAGAAGAAAAGGTATCCCGTAAAACCACCCGCTATGTCTCAAGAAGTCAACAAAGATGGTATATGTCATTTCCATTTGCGCCGATGTTTGTCTATGGATGTCAATAACAATGATATTTCCAGGCCGGAATTTAGGATTAATTAAGGTTAGGGTTGGGGTTAACTTTTTTATATGTTGTGATACATTTTCAAATTTGTTAACTTATTTATATCGTTATATTTACTAAACGCCCAAAAATATATGGTTTTGTCTGAACAAACAAAGAAAAGAATTTGGTTTTTAAATTATGCCGTTATGTGGATGACAGTTCCTTGTTTTAGTCGTGATAGTGTAGCCATTAATCAATATAATTTGCCAAGTCACGACAGTTGCATTATCGGCATTAGTGTGATTCCCATCGGTGGTTCTATTTCTCATTCCAGCCAGTGCACAACTGGTAAACCACAGACTGTGGTATGTGCTATCCTGTCTTTGGAGTGATGCATATAAAAGCTCCATTTGTACTAATGGATTTTTTTTAGCGGGTTTTCTGTCCGAGACTATGTCAACGCTGCGAAATGTTTGACATCCAATAGCCGATGATTAATAAATTAATGTATTCTAGTGGTGTCTTTAAACAAAACAAAAGGAAGGAAGGAAGGAAGGAAATGTTTTATTTAAACAAAACAAAGTTTAACTTTTAATTTTTGTACGTGTATGTTTGTGATATTAGTTTGATGGGTCACTGCATGTTGAGGTGTTGTGTGTTACAGAGGCTGTTATCGACAGGCAGTTGACTGAAATGAAGGGATGCTCATGGACCTGCGTGGCCGCCCAGAGCAAGCCAGTAGCCAGGTGAGTGTGCACCTACCAGTATACCAAAACAACACCTGTCACGGGGATCCTATAATACCCGTAACTGAATAAAACACGATTATCCAAATATCTCTTCCTAACTGTATATCTATTAGATCTCTCTGTATCGGGCAGTCTAATACCCGAGTGGCTCGGCTCTAATTATAATCAGAGATAAGATCTTATATATATATATATATATATAGCACGTTTAGTTCACTAGAAAACACAACAAAACACAATACACTTTGGAATCTGTATTAACTTTAACGCTGACAAATATACTTGCCGCAGTAGTTAATTAACAACAACAAAATAATAACAACCCAGAGCTAATCACTTAATTAGTTAATCACTAGGTGTCTAGTTTACACAATATTCTAATCACTTCACCATGATACAACACACACACGTGTGATAATTGAGAAACGCTGCCAGGGGAACTTAATTAATAAAGGAATTACAACTGTCTAAATAATATTGGTATAATACAGTATTAAAATATTTAAAGTCACGTCAATCACATCAAGGTTATACAACAGAGCAGAAAAATATATTTACCAGTCCAGATGGACAACGTTCCCAGGGAGCCTTCCAATGTTTCTCCCCGATATATCTAAAATCCTATCTATTTATTCAAAAATCTCAGAGACAGCGAATATCGCCTGGGGGGCACAACGCGGTACCTCACCTATCATGTGATATTTCCACAACTTCCAGGGACGGTATTTTTTCTTAGATGGCCAGACTTACTGTCGGCAGTTCGCTAGAAATACCCAAGTCGTAAACCGCACTACCGGAGTTATTACGTAATTACTGGCCACATGGCCTCCACACCTGGTCTAAGTGCATATTGGGACGCAGCTCTACCACCGTCGCGTGGGGGTATTACGTAACCAAGCTGCACACGGCCCTCTAAAACAATTAACATCACCACAGGCAAAAAGATAAGAGCATGTTCTGTCACACACCCCCACCTCAAAAAGGATATTTCCTCTACTCTAGGAATAGGGAAATATACTACATTTAAACAAAACAAAGAGTGCGTTAACCGACACATCCGGGCATTTATAACACATAGTAATAAGGTGACTACCAGTAATCACACTGAGTCTCTGAGTCCCAGGTATACAATAAAATATATAAGAACAAAAACAGCAATCAAGAACGTCAACACATTATCACAACGTTCGACTTCGGGACAGGGCATCAGCGATTACATTGGATGTGCCCTTTGTATGTTCAATGGTAATTGGGAATTCCTGCAGAAGAAGACTCCATCTCAAAATTCTCTGGTTGGTGGCTTTCATTCTGTGTATGAAAGTAAGCGGATTATGATCAGTAAAGACAACCACTTGATGCAATGCCGATTTCACGTAGATCTGAAAATGCTTCAGAGCTTGTACCATGGCCAAAGCTTCCTTCTCTATAGTGGAATAGTTCACCTGGTGTTTGTCAAACGTTTTGGAGAAGAAATTTACAGGATGATCCAGTCCATTTTCGTCTTCTTGGAACAGCACAGCTCCAGCTCCCACGTCACTGGCATCCACAGCCAGCTTGAAAGGCATTCGGTAGTCTGGTGCTGCCATCACGGGAGACGAGGATAGCATCTGCTTAAGACGGTTGAATAACTTCTCGCATTCATCTGACCACTGGAACTTCGATTCCTTCTTTAGCAGCGATGTGATGGGGGCAGCAACCGTCGCAAATTTAGCACAGAAACGACGATAATAACCGGTCATACCAAGAAACCGGCGAACTTCACGACGGTTGGTCGGTGCAGGATACTGGCTGATGCTTAGTGTCTTGGCCTGCAGTGGGGCGACGCAACCATGTCCGACAGTGTGACCAAAGTAGGTCACTGAAGCTTTCACGAATTCACATTTACCCAGGTTCAGTCAAGTTAGCTTTCTGTAGGCGACTGAATATTTGTTGTAACCCGGTGAAATGTTCATCCCAAGTGTCGGTGGCTAACACCACATCGTCCAGATACACACTGACGTTTTCTAAGTCTCATAACACATGCTTCATCATCCTTTGAAAGGCAGCAGGGGCAGTCTTCAAACCAAACGGCATCACTCGAAATTGGAAGAGGCTGTCAGGTGTGATGATCGCCAGAATGTCCTTAGCTTTCTCCGTTAACGGAATGGCATAAAAACCCTTCAATAGGTCCAATTTGGTGATGTATTGAGCGTGTCCAACTCGGTCGATGCAATCGTCAAGGCGGGGTAGAGGGTAGGCATCTGCCTTGATGAGTTGATTCACGCGACGTAGGTCAGCACACACCCGGAAACTGTTATCTCCCTTTTGAATCAGTATAACAGGTGATGCCCACTGACTGTTTGATGGTTCTAGAATGTCGTGTTCCAACATGTAATCTATCTCCCTTTTCAGTGCCGCACGTTTTACAGGGTTTATTCGATAGGCATTCTGTCGAATCGGTGTAGCATTGGGTTCCAAGCGCACATCCTGGATTAAGGTATTGGTAACCGTTGGAAAGTCCTGACAAATGGAAACATTGTCTTGTATTAACGTAGTCAACTTTGCTCGCTGGGGGCTGTCAAGGTGCTGTAGATAAGAACTCAAGTCTGCTAGAATCTGGCTGTTGGTTAATTTGATCTCTGCAGTCTTGACGTCATCACAGGAAATTGAGTGACTCTCAATTTGGACAGGTAACACTGGAACTATCGGCAGTCTGTCAAAATAACCTTTTAGCAAATTGATGTTATAATACCTACTTTTCCTAACCCTATCAGGAGTGTTTATCACATACCCTGTCTCATTAACCCGTTTGTGCACAACATAGGGATCGAAATACCGGTTCTGTAATGAACCCCGTTTAATGGGAAGGTACAGCAGCACTTTATCCCTTGGTTTAAATTCCCGACTCCTAGCCTTCCTATCAAACACTGATTTTATTTTGCTCTGAGTATAGCTCAGATGCTTCCTAGCCAGTTCGGTCGCCTGCCACAACCTATCTCTAACTCTCCCTACATAAATCAGCAGGTTTTCGGCATTATCCTTGTCTAACCAACTATCTTTTACCAATTTGAGAGGGCCTCGGGCTGAATGCCCATAGACCAACTGAAATGGGGTGAATCCTAAGGATTCTTGCTTCGCATCCCGTGCTGCGAACAACACGAAAGGGATTGACTGGTCCCAGTCAGTACCATTGTCGAAAGAATGGCAGCGGAGCATACTTTTCATGCTCTGGTGGAAACGTTCTATTGCGCCCTGGCTCTCAGGGTGGAATGCAGCAGAACGAATCTGTCGTATATCTAACATAGACAGTACTTGCTGGATCAATTTGCTCATGAAGTTCGTACCCCGGTCGCTTTGAATTTCACATGGTAAACCCGTATACGTGAAGTATTTAAGCAGCGCACTAGCTACAACAGATGCAGTAACCTTCCTTAAGGGAATCGCCTCTGGAAAACGCGTAGTTAAGCACATAATTGTTAATAAGAATTGGTTGCCTGAACGCGTTTTCGGTAATGGCCCCACGACATCTATCAATACTTTTGAAAAGGCTTCCCCAACTATGGGAACCTTCTGCAGGGGATAGGGAGGAATTAGCTGATTTGGTTTCCCCACAACCTGACACACATGACATGACATACAATGCTTACTGACATCTGCAAACATTCCCTTCCAATAAAACTCGGAGGCAGGTTTACTATGAGTCTTATTCCACCCTAAGTGGCCAGCAAACACGTCCTCATGTGCTAACAATAACAATGACGGACGGTACTTAGAGGGCACCACAATTCTACATCTTGTCACACATTCCTCACTATCAGGCACAACATTCTCCACACTCTTATTCATTAATACTCCCTTGTCCATATAATAACCTGACATCTGATCCTCCATCTCACCCTCAGTTAACAATGTAGTGCGAGCTGCCAACAAATTTGGATCAGCCCCCTGCTCTAGGATTAACTCTTGTCTATTACAAGGTAAGTCCCCTCTATCAAACACAACTGGTTCATTTACCCTCTGCGGGAGGTCAACAGGTTCCACCACATTTAGTTCCTCAGTTGACTTATCTACCATTTTACTGATATCCTCATCCACTCCAACTTCATGGCTCACACACGTATCAGACACATCACAATTTTCCTCTGGGTCTCGTGCTACCCTTCTGGCCATAGCCCTAGTCATTACACACGCAGGATATCTAATCTCATCAACCTCACACTCTTCTATGGGTAAAGGGCTGTCTTCAATTAACAACTGGTCAACTTGCGGCTGGCAACACTGACTAGTCAAATCGTTACCCAACAAAACTCCTATGTTTTGAAAAGGCAAGTTCTTTACAACACCCATAATGACTGGTCCCGTCACAAACTTCGAACACAAGAAAACGTTATGTAACCGGACAACCATATTTTCCCCAGTAACTGAGGTTAAGGCCAAACTACGTCCTGTATCTGAATTTTCAATACCAGCTAAACAATCTGACGTTATAAGAGACTGGCTACACCCTGTATGTCGATAGATTGATATTGCCTTAGGACTCAACTCTTGTTTCACATCACAAACCATACCAGTGGACACATACGGGTTTACTTTCTCTGCCATGGGACTAACCAATAACTCTCTCGCTAACGGAGCTGACCTCACTAAACCGACCACTTGCGCATTATCGCGTTTCCTTTTAAAACAGTCCCCGACAAGATGGTTATCCTTTTTACAGTAACTGCAATGTGGACGAAAAGTTCGTGCATTGGCTGATAATGCAGGCTTATCCTTACTTTGCCCACCAGGTGCATTCCTTGCCTGACTAGCTGGCCAACTAGATGACTCTCCCCGATAGTTACTTCCCCGGGAAAAACCTGGCTGAAAATTCTTCTTATCACCCTGTTGTATAGAACTACCCTGTACTGCCTGAGCTTTGTGTATTAACACGTAATCATCTGCCGCTATGCCTGCCTTCTCTATTTTTTTGATATTACGATCCTCTAAATGAATACGTAAGCTAACTGGTAATCCATTTTTAATGTCCTGTAAGATCAACAATTCCCGTAACTCGGTATATGACCCTACCTGATGAGAAACCACCCATTTATCAAACATCCCGGCCTTCTTAGCCACAAACTCACTATAAGACTGACCCTGCGTTTTTTTCAACTCGCTATAACGTAAACGATAATCCTCAGGTCGTAACTCATAAGCCCTCAACACTGCAGACTTAACTAGGTCGTACTGACTTGCTCGCTCATCACTCATTGAATTATAAGCTACGCTAGCCTTCCCCTTAAACTTAGACACGGCTAACAATGTCCACTTAGACTGCGGCCAATCTAGCTGCTTAGCGGCCCGTTCAAAAAGTTGGAAGAACATGTCTACCTTCTGGTCGTCAAATACAGGCACTGATCTATAAGCCTCCGACATGTTAAACCCATTTCCTGCCTCCCGTCTAATACTTCAGTATTCAACTTTAACCCATGTTCCACTTTTAATTTTGCTAATTGGAATTCTCTATCCCTATCTCTCTCTCTATCCCGCTCTCTCTTCTCTATCCCTCTCTTCTCTATCTTCCTTTTCTCTATACCTGTCTTCTCTTTCTATCTCTCTTCTTTTTCTCTATCCCTCTCTCTATCTAATGCACGTTCTTCTCTTTCGTACTCAAGCTTTTTAAAAGCTAACTGTTGTTCCACACTTAACTCATTTATCTCTATCTCTGGAACAATCTCACTGTCTTCCATAACAGGCCTATCACCAAAAACGTCCTAGATAATAATTGTCTTTACATCACCTAATGTTTTAGCTGATGTTAAATCAATTTCTCGCTCACTCGCGATTTCAACTAATTCGGCCTTACGCACTCGCTTAATCTCCACTACACTGAGCATAGGCCTATCCAGCAAATTCTTATCCATGTTTAGGTATGACACACTTATTATTATTTTTTTTCTAGTGAACAACGTTGCTACTTCTAGTTAATTTGTAAAAATAATTTATAAAGCCCCCATTTACAAACAATACTTTTTAAATATGCATGTCCCGTTTCAGATCCGGGACGAGCACCCCAATTTTTATTCCTGTCACGGGGATGCTATAATACCCGTAACTGAATAAAACACGATTATCCAAATATCTCTCCTAACTGTATATCTATTACATCTCTCTGTATCGGGCAGTCTAATACCCAAGTGGCTCGGCTCTAGGTATAATCAGAGATAAACCTTATATATATATATATATATATATATAGCACGTTCAGTTCACTAGAAAACACAACAAAACACAATACACTTTGGAATCTGTATTAACTTTAACGCTGACAAATGTACTTGCCGCAGTAGTTAATTAAGAACAACAATATAATAACAACCCAGAGCTAATCACTTAATTAGTTAATCACTAGGTGTCTAGTTTACACAATATTCTAATCACTTCACCGTGATACAACACACACACGTGTGATAATTGAGAAACGCTGCCAGGGGAACTTAATTAATAAAGGAATTACAACTCTATTCCTAACTGGTTAATTTTTAATTAATCTTTAAATACTCATTCAGTGACCTTGTAATACAGAATTAATACTGGTACATATCACAATAAAGACAATAACCTACAGTTTACCTAGGTCCTCTAGATGACTGGCTAAGCTTTAATATTTTAGAACAGTGAAGCCTACAATTTACTTCGTCAGATTACCGGAGACACTGTCTAAATAATATTGGTATAATACAGTATTAAAATATTTAAAGTCACATCAATCACATCAAGGTTATACAACAGAGCAGAAAAATATATTTACCAGTTCAGATGGACAACGTTCCCAGGGAGCCGTCCAATGTTTCTCCACGATATATCTAAAATCCTATCTATTAATTCAAAAATCTCAGAGACAGCGAACATCGCCTGGGGGGCACAACGTGGTACCTCACCTATCATGTGATATTACCACAACTCCCAGGGACGGTATTTTTTTCTTAGATGGCCAGACTTACTGTCGCCAGTTCGCTAGAAATACCCAAGTCGTAAACCGCACTACCGGAGTTATTACGTAACTACTGGCCACATGGCCTCCACACCTGGTCTAAGTGCATATTGGGACGCAGCTCTACCACCGTCGCGCGGGGGTATTACGTAACCAAGCTGCACACGGCCCTCTAAAACAATTAACATCTCCACAGTGGAAAAGATAAGAGCATGTTCCATCACAACACCTGACCCACTCACGTCGAAGTAAACCTCACTTAGTGCTAGGCGCAGACTGTCAACTGTCACGACGAAGTGGCCAACTCGATGTATGCGTTGTAATTTCCGACTGGTGCACGCAGATTAAGCTACGGTCACACCGGCCTTAAGATGTTGTACGACCACCCGAGATGGCTGAATTTCGGATGATCGCGGACCATCGAGGGTGGGGGGTGAATCGTGCGTAAGACTGGTAGTCTTGATACGAGATAATTCTATTTTATTAATTTAACTCTAGGGGAGCAACAAGAAAAGAATTAGTTATCTTATTAAAGCAAGACTATACCAGTCCATAAAACCAAAATGGCGTCCATAACGCAACAAGCGTCACTTTCTTACTATGGTATTTATTACAGTTTTGTTTATTTCTAACGCGAATATTTTTTTAATTGCACACAAAATGTTTTGGGGTTTTTTACTTTTTTTTTATTTTTATTATTTCCAAAACACTTTTACTTTCTTTCCTACGTCAAACCAAACTGTAATTATTTACAAAAAACATTTTTATAGAATGATGGGACGGACTATAAGAAAATAGTTCATTAATCGTACAAGTTTTGGTGGAAACTAAACTTAACTGAAGGGCAATGTCACTACCGGTAGCCATGATAAAACAGTTTATCAAACGGAAATTTATCCCAGTTTTATTTATAAGTCCATGGGATGTTTTTAGTGTGCAAGTACACACACTTTGCTATTTACATCAATAATATTAATTAATTAATGGATGTTTAACGACACCCCAGCACGAAAAATACATCGGCTATTGGGTGACAAACTGTGGTATTGCAAACAAATAAAGTGATGATCAACATCAATATAAAAATTCAAGATTTAAATAAAAACACAGTGTAAAGAACTGTGCAAAAATACAAATATCACAGATAAATACTGATTTTTATTCAAAATTTTAATTGTATCCCGAAGAAAACAAGGGGATTTGTGCTGTATTGGCCATTCTCAATAATATTAATGTCAACGTTATGTCATACTTTTTATATGCACAGGAATCTAATGACGACAGTCACTGTTTTGGCTTCGTAGACAATAAATTATTTCTTACCGTAAATTCACTTGGAATCCATATTTCGTAAAGGTACTATTTTTTAATCACAATATTTTCTTTACACATTAAGGCCAACGACAGCACAGGTATCCCCAAACAACAACGTCAAATATATTATAGTAACGTGTCTTACCTTTACTCTTTATATATATATATATAATTATAGCATTTGTATTACGGGTTTCTGTTTGGGGGTACCTGTGGACGAAAGTCACTTTTCGCACCCTTCTTTTGGGTCCGTACACAATAAATATAGCATATCTTACTGTAATCTCACTTGAAATCCATATTTCGGAAAAGGTAAAAAAAAATAATCACAAGATTTTTTCCCAACACATTCATCTGCATTAGTAATGTTCAAACAAAAAAATTTCAATAGCAATTTTGCATTAGAATTTTCCCAGCATTTTGAAAACAGAAATGTCATGTACCCTGTGACGGTACATGCTCTTAATTTCTTTTCGCCTGTGGCGATATTAATTGTTTTAGAGGGCCGTATGCAGTCCCAATATGCACTTAGACCAGGTGGGAACTTTGTTACGTAATACCTCCGCGCGACCGTACCTTCTATTACACACCCGGACCAGTTGTGGAGGCCATGTGGCCAGTAGTTACGTAATACCTCCACGAGTTCTGTTTTACGCCCGTGATTTGTGGCGAACTAGGCGACAGTATGTCTTGTCATCTAAGAAAATATATCGACTCTGGGAGTGGTGGAAATTCACATGATAAGATTCAGTACCGCGATGTGCCCCCAGGCGATATTCGGATTTGGAATAAATAGATAGGATTTAGAGATATCGGGGAGAAACATATTGGAAGCCTACCAGGGAACGTTAGTCCGTTTGGACTGGTAAATATATATTTCTGCTCTGTTGCATAACCTTGATGTGATTGATGTGACTTAAAATATTTTAATATTGTATTATACCAATATTATTTAGACAGTGTTTCCGGTAAACTGACGAAGTAAATTGTAGGCTTCACTGTGCTAAAATTAATAAAGCTTAGCCGGTCATCCTAGAGGACCTAGGTAAACTGTATGTTATTGTCTTTATTGTGATAGGTACCAGTATTAATTCTGTATTACAAGGTTACTGAATGAGTAGTTAAGGGTTAATTAAAAATTAACCAGTTAGGAATAGAGTTGTAAATCCTTTATTAATTAAGTTCCCCTGGAAGCGTTTCTCAATTATCACACGTGTGGGTGTTGTGTCACGGTGAAGTGATTAGAATATTGTGTAAACTAGACACCTAGTGATTAACTAATTAAGTGTTTAGTTCTGGGTTATTATTATTGTTGTTGTTAATTAATTAACTGCGGCAATTATATTTGTCAGCGTTAATGTTAATACAGATTCCAAAGTGTATTGTGTTTTGTTGTGTTTTCTAGTGAACTAAACGAGCTTTATTACATATACTTTATATAAGATCTTATCTCTGATCATACCTAGAACCGAGCCACGCGGGTATTGGACGGCCCGTTACAGAGAGATCTAATAGATATACAGTTAGGAGAGATATTTGGATAATTGTGTTTTATTCAGTTACGGGTATTATAGGATCCCCGTGACATACCCAGTGTATGGTTATTGTAAGGAGATTCAAAGTGACGTCATTGGCAGCATTAGTAGAATTAGGAAGATTGCCACTGACGTATGATATAATTATTAATGCCTTTAAATATGTATTACATATCCAGACTTCGAACAACCCACTGTTAACTGCTGCGTTTATTGATAGCTCAAAGTCAGCTCAGAACAACAAACCGTCGTGGGTAGCTAACCTTATTAATGCTGCAAACCTAATTGGAATTCCTACGCATCTATCTTCAACTCCAGAATTACCGACTGCATGCACTTTAATCGTAATTAAATGCGAGCAGTACTTTTTGCAGTATATCACGACACGGCTAACATCAAACAAAAATTCTAACAAATATGGTAATAAAATGCGCACATATATGTCCTTCAAACCAATTTTGAGTTCAGTTGAGTCCTATTTATTACATACCAAAGACTACAAAAGCAGAAAAGCTTTTAGTAGGCTTCGTTTGAGTTCACATTCACTTATGATTGAAAAGGGAAGACACAAGAAACCACCTGTCCCTGCGAATGAGAGATATTGTCCCAACTGTCCCCTAGAAGTTGAAGACGAATATCATTTCATTATCAAGTGCCCTATATATAATGCTTTTAGAAATGATTTACATCATAAAATAATAAAACAAGAATCACATTTTTCTTCTTTTTTGACTAATAATGAAAAATTCTTATTTCTTACACGCAACAATATTCCGGAATTATGCCCTATCATTTGCAATTTTGTAAAGAGATGCTTTAAGTTGCGTGAAATTGTTTGTCTGTATAAACTAATGGATAATGTACGAAGTTGTGTGGATCCGTTAAAAATATTTCACGAACGCCATAGGTACGAATTGATGGTTTTTATGGCTCTACACTCTGACAATATTTGCTTTTAGCTAAATATTAATATCACTAGTAATAACTTATAAAGCTTAAATTACAAATGTATTTGTTGATTCAGATGTTTGTTCATGTAATAATGTATATTTAAGTTATTGTTACTGCAGATAAATGTATATTATATTGTTATTTTTGCTCTGCGCTTATTCGGGTGTTATGCAAATAAATTATTCTTATTCTTATTCTTGGAATACTGACGTCTTTCAAATTCAAAATCAGCAATATTAATTATTACAAAGCTCGCCACATTAAAATAAAAACTGGTCTACTAACCTTGACCCCTGTCAAATTTCTATAACGAGCAGACAACGTTGTTTACAGGTTGGTATTTAAAAAAAAAATATCATAATTCTGTAGAAAATATTAATTTTAAGTTTCAAAAGATGAAAAGAAGAAGAAGTACAGCCTGTACTACAGGTGATGCGCCAGTTCCGGATCACTTCAAATTGTGAATTATATCAACATGTGCGCGTGTGACTTTAAAAGAAATTATCGGTAATAAAGACAATGAACCATAAATAAACAGTGATATAAAATGTAAATTTTGATAAACATTTAACACAAAAAACCGTGTTGTTCGAGCTGGCGTACTTACGGCAGTTGCGGTTCACTTTGTCCAGTTCCGGATCATTTTCGAAATTAGAGGCTTACGCCGTCAAAAGCACTATTTCCAACATCTTAGCACTTTCTGTACGTTCGTGGATCCTGCCTGACATATTTTATGGCCATTTGCAACTCCATAAGGTACCTACCCCCCCCCCCCCCCCGATTACGCCCCTAATTAGCAATTTCTAAAATCGATTGAAAATCAACGATGGCGTCCCATGACGTCAGATATACGGGGCTGGTGTCAAAAATAAAAGTGCGACTGCGATCCTTATTATTTTCGTTTTGTACTTTCAACAAGTACGAATTATATTCGATTTCTGGCATTATATAATATAATAATAATAAATACTTTTTTTTCATTTATTACCGTATATATCATTAATAATAATAATAATAGTAAAAGGGGCGACACAGTGTAGAAAAAAATAGTGGTACGGCTCGTGGTTGCCAGACTCACCTTTTCAAATTACTTGTAAGGACGTTTTCACAGATATCACACACACACACACACACACACACACACACACACACACACGCACGCACACGCACACTCTCTCTCTATCTCTCTCAAAGTGGTATGGCTCTTTGAAAAGTAGTATGGCCATAGCCGTACCAGCTGTACCGTTTGCGCCGCTCCTGAATAATAATAATAATAATAATAATAATATTATTATTATTTTTACTATTATATTGATGACTTTAAAAGTCACATTTTCTTTGTGAAAGGAACAAAAGCTTGAAAAATCAGCACCTTTTATTGGAAATAGAAAGAAATGACCTATCAGCAAAATATCAACTTTGGGCCTGTTTAGTATTTATCATAATATTAAAATTAAGCAAGTAATTTTGAAGCAGGACGGTTAGACTCCTAGTTAATATAATGATAAATACTAATATAGTGATACATAGGGGCCTAAACAGTCACAAGGTGGAATTATTACTATTATTTTTAATTCCTTCATTAGGATGCCCTTTTGACGTGTTGTTCCATTTGTCCTTTTCCGGTTAGTCCCCCACATCCGCAAAATATTTCCTGGATCTGCTCCTGAATGTAGAACGACAGTCTAAAGGCTAGAGCTAGCTCAGGTTGACCTTGCGAATAAACAGATCATTTTCCTGCATCAGAATGTGATTGTATAAAACAAAAATCCCACTGAAAAAATTAATTCACCCTATAGTGGTACAGACGGTTGAAATGAGAAGCCCAAAAAGAGATTATAAAAGGACCCTTCCCCCCACTTCCAAAGTCGAGCAATCAAGTATGCGAAAAGCACGTGCAGTGGCACATGCGAAACAAACCACTGGCGGTGATAGGATTTTATAAAGGTCCTCTAAGTTGTCAAACTCGTGCCGATTCTTTTCTTTGTACAGTAAAATGTTTTGGCGTATCAAGTGTGTCCCCTTTGAGGAGTTACGGTAAGTCGTTTGCAGCATCACTTTTCATAAAACTTGTCACGCAAAATCTATATCCAACCGTGTCCGGTGCGTCCGGTGATTCGGTGCACTTGGTATTTTGCTTAAGTATGCTTAGGAAGTTGTCATGCTGTCCGTGTTTTTAACGATTTAAAGTTCAATTCCTTTTTCAGTGAGGAATCAAGTATCAACTTATTTATTGTTAAGGTTTAAAAAAAACCCAGTATTAATAATTATATCATAATTTCAAAATCAATCATTCACCTGTTTTTGTTTATATAAACGCGAAGTAGGTCAGTCAGTTATATTTTGACAAACGTCATATGTTTTCAATAGTTTCATTGGCGGTCTATTATTTTGTGTCCTTGTTGTGCTAGTGTACGGTCTACACTCCGTGCAATAATTTACATCAAATTTTTCTTTTGAAAATAAAATTATAAAATGTTTCAAACTTGTAAAAAAATATGGAACAATCTTCAGAACAATAAAGAGTTTCAGCTGAAAACATATTTACATTATGTTCTTGTCATACTATATTAATGTCTAATCCCCTTGTTCTACGTATCAAGGGAACCACAATTCGGATTATCACCTTAAGTATTCTGACAGAGGTAGAGAACTATATATTTTCATAAAAATGTAACTACAGCAAACAATCTAAATTTGTACTAAATGCAAATGTACGTGTAAACAGACCCCCACCAGAAATTACTAACAAGAACCTTGCTGTGAATGACATAAGAGGTAACCCAACTAGTGGTCCGTAATTTTTATTGTTCAGTGTAAGGATCACGTGGTATATTATCTAACTAACAGGTCTAATTTCAGCGTAGCAGACGATAACTATGCAGGTATTTCTAATAACCGGAGTTCGCTATGTGAGGCATTTTATTAGCACCAACAAAATGCATTTATAGCAAAAATTGATAACATGCACAATATTTATGGTATTATAATTAAAACGTAAAGTTTGTCGTTTGACTTGAAGTATTTTTAATATTGAGAGAAAAAAGGACACTTCGTTGTTTATGTTCAGGTTAATAGTGATGTAATATCTCACATAATCTCGCGATACATGCAGTTACAAACAAAGTATCGAAAACATATGTGATCAAAATTATATGATCAAAATTATATGACGGTACGATATAATAAATGGCAAGAGTTCCAAACATTACATAATACAAGAAAATATGTAAATAGTTACTACTAAATGTAAAAATAAACACTCTATTTTGTCCAGTATTAAACTTACTTGAGAAAAGTTCAGGTCACAGCACACAGCAGGCACGGCGGAAGGCAGTAGACATGGGGACAGGTGACTGAGATGAGTGAGCAAAGCAACGTTTCTAGGGGGGGTTCGGGGTATGTCCCCCATAAAATTTTGAAAACTAGATTCCTTAAAATGCAGTTTCCTGCATTCTTACAAGTAAAATTCATCTGTGGCATTTCATGTCAAATCAATCACTTTTAGGACGCACCGTCTCAGATTTTAATGAAATTTGGTACGCTGATAGTAGTCGATGAGAAAACCTCTAACTCAATTAATTGTCGAGATACAGGTATTTGAACTTTGACCTCGTTGAGGGTACCACCCATTTTCAAAAGGCTCTAACTTATTTATTAATAGAGACAGAGAAAACATTCAAATGGTTCATTAATGGTCTTCAGTAGACTAATATCATTTGTACACGAAACATTCGAAAAATCAAACCTTAGAAAGTTATAGTTCGACATGACCTTTGACCTTGACCCCAAAATATATCGTCACCAATGTTTTTTCATATCTAGGATATTGTAGAAGATTGCAATCTAATTAAAATTAGCTCCACTATTACATGTGGATCTAACAGCAGCCAGATGGAGCTCATGTCCACCAATCAAAACCTTACTTGCAGAATCATGCCAGTGATTTGAAAATAATTTGAAATTGATTGATTGATTGATTGATTGATTCATTGATTCATTCATATTGTTGGGCTCATCTGAATAGACTCAAGTAGTTTTACGTGCACAGAGCAAGATGTCATAGCGCACGCCTGTCTTGGGTGTAGGTTGTGACCACTGCCAGCTTCTTCTTCCGAGACAGGATAACAAACATATAAACGCCACCGACGACATATTTATAGGAACAAGAGAAACAATGGGTTAACATTAATTAGAGACCTCTCTGTAAAAATAAATAAATAAGGGGAGTGATTAATTATTCCCCAAACTTAGATCATAGGGAGCCATATTACCATATTGATCATTGATATTTAGTTCTGTTGTAGTAGTAGTATTTTATTATTTTTAAAAAAAAGAGTGAAAAATAAGAAGAAAAAAGGTCATATGCTAAGGAGAGCGAAAAATCACTCCCCTTGAACCATTCTTAAGACGAGTGATGGGGGCGGGAGTGATTGCTCTCCTTAATTAGCAAGGTCTGTTATTGTTACTTTTTATTGTTTGGTACATTATCATTTTTGTTTTTCAGTATTTGCTAGGAAAGAGGTGGAACAAAAAGGATTGTGACCCTGACCCTGATCCTGTCCCTGATCCTGACCCTGACCCTGACCCTGAACAGCCACGACGTAAATCGGTAACATTTAGTCCATACCTTCCTACTAGGTCAATTATGGAGTCAGAGGGAAGATACAATGAGGGAAATGAATATGACACAGCATCAGAAGATTCATTAGATCGATATTATGAACGTGAGGATGGTGATAATCTTAGGGAAAAAGTGGATACCGAGTCAGAGAGTTCCGAAGAAGAGGTTGAAGAGGTTGAATCTAGTGACGAGACTGAATCCGAAGAAAACATGTCACATAATTTTAAAGAAGAATCTGCAACTGAACTGCAAAATAGGCAACAATATAAACACAGCCAAATAGCCAAACAACAGACACTATACGTTTCTATGGAACAACCCAATATTGGACTGCCAGATAAGCAACGGTATAGTTGTCCACAAGAACCTAACATTGCACTGCCAGATAAGCAACAGTATAGTTACCCACAAGGACCTAATATTGGACTGCAATATAAGCAGCTATATAATTACAAGCAAGAGCCCAATATTACACTATACGCTTGCAGCCAAGAATCTGATAGAAGTAGCCAAGATAAGGTGTTACACAATAATAGACAAAAAGCCAATATTAGACTGAAAAATGCATATGCATATAAGACCTTGCAAAGGAACTACAAAGAGCCCTACATTGCGATCAATGGCAAGATATACAGGTGCTGGAAGGAAGTTGACACCGAGCCACAAGAGAGAAAATTGTCTCGGTACGAAGAGATAAATGAATTAACACCCAGATCTAAAACCTTGTGTGCTGGACTAAAGTGTAGACCAGGCAGTGTGCAGGGGGCACATTTTGGGGATCCAACCCCACCCTGCTCAAGCAATTTTTTTCAATACATTATTCAGGGGAGCATGTTTCGGCCCCCCTATTAGCTCGCCAGTCTACACGCCCCTGCTAAGATCCCTGCAGATGCGCCTGGACAGGATCAGCATAGTGTCAGAAGACCATAATTTGACAGCAAATGGCAAACATTTTACAAGAATGGCTTCCAGTGGCATACAATAGGACTACATCGCAGGGAGTTTGAATCCCTCTGAAAAGTGACATTACCTCTCACACATTTCTCTTAGATGAATCTTTAAAAAACATTCTGTTCACTGCGTGTTCACAACGCATCGAGACACTACCTCTCACACGTTTCGCATAGAGAAATTAAAAAAAAAGAAGTTCACTATATGTTCACAACATGTCCGCGAGACACTACCTCTCACACGTTTTGTATAGAGAAATCTTCAACGCTTTTTTTGTGTTTATTATGCGTTAACAAGACATCTGCGAAACACTACCTCTCACACGTTTCGCGTAGAGAAATCTTAAAATGAATTGTATTCATAACACATCCGCGAAACACTACCTCTCACACGTTTCGCGTAGAGAAATCTTAAAAGGAATTGTGTTCACGACACATCCGTGAGACACTAGGGTCTCATGCATGAACCGAGACAACCGAAAGTCTCCTAACAACTCATTGTCCCGGACTATATACGTCAAGACTTTGGCCATCGTCAGTTTTCTATGCATGGACCCGACGTGCGACTACGACAACGAAGTTCGAGACTTTAGCACGATTGTCACAGCGTTCGCTGTATTTCTATTTATAAAGTAGGAAATCCCAAGAATTTTCTTGCACTGAAACACTCCAATATATAAACTATAACATTGCAAGAAATAATAGAAAACGTTTTTGACATCACACTGATTTTGTATTTATAATGGAACTACTCTCTACAATATTTATTGTGGTAATGTCGTGGGTAACCATGGTGGCACTATAGCACAAATTATTAATAAGGTGAGAAAATATGAAGAAAGCTGGGGGTTTTAAATCGGATAAACTAGTGTGTCTGTTACTTTATACTTGTGATTAATTTTTTTAATCCATCACAAGATTATGGGTCACGCTATTTAAAAATCTCAGAGTTGCGCCTGCCAATTAAACCATACCTGTAAATCGCCAATTTTGTTTTTAATTTCCCATTTACGTAACATCGAATTAAGGCAATCGAATACGCCCCTCAATTTAAAACAACTCATGCGTTATATAATATACAGTAAAGCATACAACACTGGGATCACGCGTTTTATATATTTATAACAATTACATAACATATTCCTGATTAACGAACATATTTTGTTATTTTTAATCAAATAGGTTTGGACGCGTTCGCTCGTTAGATATATTTTAAAACAACTCGTGAAACATAGATGGCGATAAATCGGGGGGGGGGGGGGGGGGGGGGGTGTGTCAAACATTAAATGTGAGGTCATATATAAATATGAATATATAAACATAATTTAAATTGTTTGTAATCAACTCTGGTCTTATAAAATCAGTTTCTAATGATGTAACGTTATGAGCTACATTCTTGTGATCTGTCGGAGTTAAAAATACAAAATAATAATAAATAAAAATATTTATTCAAATCCATATTCTGCTTGGGGTTTTCCCCGTCACAACAAGTGCACCATGACTGGTATATCAAAAGCCGTGGTATGTGCTATCCTGTTTGTGGGGAAATGCATATAAACGATTCTTGCTGCTAATGGAAAAATGTAGCGGGTTTCCTTTAAGACTACTAGTAAAAACATGACAAAATGTTTGACATGCAATAAGCGATGATTAATAAACAAAAGTGCTCTAGTGTGTCGTTAAATAAAACTTTTTTACTTCTTCGTATTTTACGCGAATAAGATTTGTATGACTCACTGTGTAGGACCGACATCGGATATTGGTACTATCGATTCAACTATGGTAATAACATGTTAAAATTTTAACATATAATTTAAAGTTATAACTGATAATAAAACAATTATAGACCTGTATTTAAGACTTTTAACAACCAAGTACTCCCACTATTAATTCTGAATAATTATCGGGTGGTAGACGGGTGTAACAGGCCCCCGGTTCCTATTGACATGTAGTTGATAAATGATATACCGGTACAACAGAAAATTATGATACATTTGATCGACATTATATACGTCCCATTGGCGAGCCCAGAGGGCTTTCGTTTTAAGTGCCCTTTTTAAATTCATCACCCACAATGCACAACACTCAACTGTATGAAAACACATCTCTGGGCATCTTTATTTCAACAATTTCCGATGAACATGTCCCCAAACCCGCATAAAGATCTTGCACTCTTTGGGAGGTCGGATAATTTGCCTTCGACAAGACGAAATTGCCTTTTTTATAATTTTGTGAGGCCCCTCCCCCTTTTATAAAATGCTGTGGATCTGCTCCTGCGTCCAAAATATGGGTATAAATTCAGTTAACCCTAATCGCAAGTCTATAAAACACATCAGTGCAACGTCAGCTATACTGAATGTAACCGGTTGTCAGAGACTACTGTATTTACGCCTGGGTTGTAGCAGGTCCAAAATTCGAGCGATTTCGTCCCTCCAGTAGTCCCATACTTTGGCTTGTCTTCATTCATGCATTCTGACTTTCACGAGAAAGTTTCGGCGTTCGCAAATAGTCCGAGACAACGTCATTGTCTCGATTCATGCATTAGATCCTAGCTCTCACAGGTTTTGCACTGAGAAATCTTCAACATTTTTGTTTTGTTTCGTTCACTACGTGTTCACAACACGTCCGCGAGACACTACCTTTCACACGTTTGACGTAGAGAAATCTAAAAAGGTTTTTGTTCCCTACGTATTACCAACACGTCTGCGAGACACTACCTCTCACACATTTCACATAGAGAAACCTTCACGTTAGACCGGCCTCGGTGGCGTCGTGGTTAGGCCATCGGTCTACAGGCTGGTAAGTACTGGGTTCGGATCCCAGTCGTGGCATGGGATTTTTAATCCAGATACCGACTCCAAACCCTGAGTGAGTGCTCCGCAAGGCTCAATGGGTAGGTGTAAAACCACTTGCACCGACCAGTGATCCATAACTGGTTCAACAAAGGCCATGGTTTGTGCTATCCTGCCTGTGGGAAGCGCAAATAAAAGATCCCTTGCTGCCTGTCGTAAAAGAGTAGCCTATGTGGCGACAGCAGGTTTCCTCTAAAAAAACAGTGTCAGAATGACCATATGTTTGACGTCCAATAGCCGATGATAAGATAGAAAATCAATGTGCTCTAGTGGCGTCGTTAAATAAAACAAACTTTACTTTCCTTCACGTTATTGTGTTCACTATGTGTTCACAAGACGTCCGTGAAACACTACCTCTCTCACGTTTCGCGTGGAGAAATCTTAAAAGTTCACAAGATGTCAAGACACTATCTCTCACATGTTTCGTGTAGAGAAAACTTAAAAAGTTTTTGTGCTCACTAGGGGCCTACGTGTTAACAACACGTCCGCGAGACACTATCTCTCACACGTTTCGCATAGACAAACCTTCAACGTTTTTGTGTTCACTCTATGTTCACAACATGTCGGCGAGACACTACCTCTCACACATTTTGTATAGAAAAATCATCAACGCCTTTTTTATGTTTATTATGCGTTAACAACTGATCCGCGAAACACTACCTCTCACACGTTTCGCGTAGATCCCTTAAACGTTTTTTTGTTGTTCACTACGTGTTCACAACACGTCCGCGAAACACTACCTCTCACATGTTTCGCCTATAAAAATCTTAATCTATTTACCGCCTGTGTTAGCCTAAGCGACTGTTTATGTATGTGCAGAGCAGCACATGTCCGCCTTCAATAAATACATTAGTGGCTTTCAATAAATACATTAGGCCTATGCCAGAGACAAACTGTTATGTCGCAGAGGTTTCCCTCCACTGTTTTTGTTTTATTTTTTGTTAATAAAGTATTTAATTGAACATTTGAGGGTTGCTTATCATCGCCACCAAAGTACAATACATGAACCAGTGATAAAGCGCTTGCTTGATGCGCGGTCGGTTTGGGATCGATCCCCGTCAGTGGACCCATTGGGCTATTTCTCACACCAGCCAGTGCACCACGACTGGTACATCAAAGGCCGTGGTATGTACTACCTTGTCTATGGGATAGCGACACTACAGAATTGACGTATGCATTCATAATCATAAAACAATAGAGAGAGAGACAGAGACGGAGAGACAGAGAGATACTAGTGATCAAAAAATATTTTTGTGAAAGAAGAACTGGGATATCATCACGTGAGTTTAGTACCTGGAAATACGCTGACTGCAAGATATGTATGACGTATAAATATAAGTCAAAGACAACATTCATTTATCGCCAAAACTGTGATATAGTAAATATGCACACGCAAACGCATTTACATAACCAGGACCCATATTTTCGAAGCCATCTTAACCACGATATGTCGTAAATCCGTAGTAAGTGACTGCGGCAAATGTAGCGTATTTTCGAAATTGTCTCCAAAATATCGTAAATACGGCTCTGTGAAGTTGGTTACTTATTCCTCGTTCCTTATTCAATATCGAAAAAGTAACTGGAAATTCGGTTTCACATTCGCTTTGCGTGTATTACATGTTTAAATTTATCGACTGGTAAGGTCTGCAATATTGTCAAAAATAAGTGAAAAATCGGTATTATCGTAATTACCAAAAATATTTTACAAATAAATGAGTTGCAGCAGCAGGAACAACAACGAGTATTAGTATTACTGCTGCTGCTACTACTACTACTACTACTACTACTACTACTACTACTACTACTATATACGAGTATGCGTTTTCTGCCAATTTTCATTCTGGCGACAGGCCATAGACGAACGACGTCGTGACGATGGGTTAGACGACATGGACCACCACCCCGCTACATTAGATATGTACTTAGAATATGTCTGAATATTTTGACACCTAACCTTGCCCGGTCAATGGGGTATAAGTGCATGTAAATGCATTGCATATATACGAGTATACGTTTTCTGCCCATTTTCATTATAGCAACAGGCAATAGACGAACGACGTCGTGACGATGGGTTAGACTGCATGGCCCACCACCCCGTTGCATTATGTATGTACTTATATTTTGTCTGAACATGTTGACAGCTTGCCTTGCTCGGTCTATGGGGTATAAGTGCATGTAAATGCATTGCATATAGACCAGTATGCGTTTTCTGCCAATTTTCATTATGGCAACAGCCCATAGACGAACGATGTCGTGACGATAGGTTAGACGACATGGACCACCACCCCGCTGTATTAGATATGTACTTAGAATATGTCTGAACATTTTGACACCTTGCCTTGCCCGGTCCATGGGGTATAAGTGCATGTAAATGCATTGCATATTGACGAGTATGCGTTTTCTGCCAATTTTCATTTTGGCGACAGGCTATAGACGAACGACGTCGTGACGATGGGTTAGACGACATGGACCACCACCCCGTTGCATTAGATATGTACTAAGAATATGTCTGAACATTTTGACACCTAGACTTTCCCGGTCTATGGGGTATGAGTGCCTCAAAATATATTGTATATACATGATTATACATTTTCTGACAATTTTCATTATGGCGACAGGCCATAGACGAACGATGTCGTGACGATGGGGTAGACGACATGGACCACCACCCCGTTGCATTAGTTATGTACTTAGAATATGTCTGAACATTTTGACACCTAGCCTTGCCCGGTCCATGGGGTATAAGTGCATGTAAATGCATAGCATATATACAAGTATGCGTTTTCTGACAATTTTTATTATGGAAACAGGCCATAGACGAATGACGTCGTGACGATGGGGTAGACGACATGGACCACCACCCCGCTACATTAGATATGTACTTAGAATATGTCTGAACATTTTGACACCTAACCTTGCCCGGTCAATGGGGTATAAGTGCATGTAAATGCATTGCATATATACGAGTATACGTTTTCTGCCCATTTTCATTATAGCAACAGGCAATAGACGAACGACGTCGTGACGATGGGTTAGACTGCATGGCCCACCACCCCGTTGCATTATGTATGTACTTATATTTTGTCTGAACATGTTGACAGCTTGCCTTGCCCGGTCTATGGGGTATAACTGCATGCAAATGCATTGCATATAGACCAGTATGCGTTTTCTGCCAATTTTCATTATGGCAACAGCCCATAGACGAACGATGTCGTGACGATAGGTTAGACGACATGGACCACCACCCCGCTGTATTAGATATGTACTTAGAATATGTCTGAACATTTTGACACCTTGCCTTGCCCGGTCCATGGGGTATAAGTGCATGTAAATGCATTGCATATTGACGAGTATGCGTTTTCTGCCAATTTTCATTTTGGCGACAGGCTATAGACGAACGACGTCGTGACGATGGGTTAGACGACATGGACCACCACCCCGTTGCATTAGATATGTACTAAGAATATGTCTGAACATTTTGACACCTAGACTTTCCCGGTCTATGGGGTATGAGTGCCTCAAAATATATTGTATATACATGATTATACATTTTCTGACAATTTTCATTATGGCGACAGGCCATAGACGAACGATGTCGTGACGATGGGGTAGACGACATGGACCACCACCCCGTTGCATTAGTTATGTACTTAGAATATGTCTGAACATTTTGACACCTAGCCTTGCCCGGTCCATGGGGTATAAGTGCATGTAAATGCATAGCATATATACAAGTATGCGTTTTCTGACAATTTTTATTATGGAAACAGGCCATAGACGAATGACGTCGTGACGATGGGGTAGACGACATGGACCACCACCCCGCTACATTAGATATGTACTTAGAATATGTCTGAACATTTTGACACCTAACCTTGCCCGGTCAATGGGGTATAAGTGCATGTAAATGCATTGCATATATACGAGTATACGTTTTCTGCCCATTTTCATTATAGCAACAGGCAATAGACGAACGACGTCGTGACGATGGGTTAGACTGCATGGCCCACCACCCCGTTGCATTATGTATGTACTTATATTTTGTCTGAACATGTTGACAGCTTGCCTTGCCCGGTCTATGGGGTATAACTGCATGCAAATGCATTGCATATAGACCAGTATGCGTTTTCTGCCAATTTTCATTATGGCAACAGCCCATAGACGAACGATGTCGTGACGATAGGTTAGACGACATGGACCACCACCCCGCTGTATTAGATATGTACTTAGAATATGTCTGAACATTTTGACACCTTGCCTTGCCCGGTCCATGGGGTATAAGTGCATGTAAATGCATTGCATATTGACGAGTATGCGTTTTCTGCCAATTTTCATTTTGGCGACAGGCTATAGACGAACGACGTCGTGACGATGGGTTAGACGACATGGACCACCACCCCGTTGCATTAGATATGTACTAAGAATATGTCTGAACATTTTGACACCTAGACTTTCCCGGTCTATGGGGTATGAGTGCCTCAAAATATATTGTATATACATGATTATACATTTTCGGACAATTTTCATTATGGCGACAGGCCATAGACGAACGATGTCGTGACGATAGGTTAGACGACATGGACCACCACCCCGCTGTATTAGATATGTACTTAGAATATGTCTGAACATTTTGACACCTTGCCTTGCCCGGTCCATGGGGTATAAGTGCATGTAAATGCATTGCATATTGACGAGTATGCGTTTTCTGCCAATTTTCATTTTGGCGACAGGCTATAGACGAACGACGTCGTGACGATGGGTTAGACGACATGGACCACCACCCCGTTGCATTAGATATGTACTAAGAATATGTCTGAACTTTTGACACCTAGACTTTCCCGGTCTATGGGGTATGAGTGCCTCAAAATATATTGTATATACATGATTATACATTTTCTGACAATTTTCATTATGGCGACAGGCCATAGACGAACGATGTCGTGACGATGGGGTAGACGACATGGACCACCACCCCGTTGCATTAGTTATGTACTTAGAATATGTCTGAACATTTTGACACCTAGCCTTGCCCGGTCCATGGGGTATAAGTGCATGTAAATGCATAGCATATATACAAGTATGCGTTTTCTGACAATTTTTATTATGGAAACAGGCCATAGACGAATGACGTCGTGACGATGGGTTAGACGGCATGGACCACCACCCCGCTGCATTAGATATGTACCTAGAATATGTCTGAACATTTTGACACCTAGCCTTGCCCGGTCCATGGGGTATAAGTGCATGTAAATGCATTGCATATAGACGAGTATGCGTTTTCTGCCAATTTTCATTATGGCGACAGGCCATAGACGAACGATGTCGTGACGATGGGTTAGACGACATGGACCACCACCCCGCTACATTAGATATGTACTTAGAATATGTCTGAATATTTTGACACCTAACCTTGCCCGGTCAATGGGGTATAAGTGCATGTAAATGCATTGCATATATACGAGTATACGTTTTCTGCCCATTTTCATTATAGCAACAGGCAATAGACGAACGACGTCGTGACGATGGGTTAGACTGCATGGCCCACCACCCCGTTGCATTATGTATGTACTTATATTTTGTCTGAACATGTTGACAGCTTGCCTTGCTCGGTCTATGGGGTATAAGTGCATGTAAATGCATTGCATATAGACCAGTATGCGTTTTCTGCCAATTTTCATTATGGCAACAGCCCATAGACGAACGATGTCGTGACGATAGGTTAGACGACATGGACCACCACCCCGCTGTATTAGATATGTACTTAGAATATGTCTGAACATTTTGACACCTTGCCTTGCCCGGTCCATGGGGTATAAGTGCATGTAAATGCATTGCATATTGACGAGTATGCGTTTTCTGCCAATTTTCATTTTGGCGACAGGCTATAGACGAACGACGTCGTGACGATGGGTTAGACGACATGGACCACCACCCCGTTGCATTAGATATGTACTAAGAATATGTCTGAACATTTTGACACCTAGACTTTCCCGGTCTATGGGGTATGAGTGCCTCAAAATATATTGTATATACATGATTATACATTTTCTGACAATTTTCATTATGGCGACAGGCCATAGACGAACGATGTCGTGACGATGGGGTAGACGACATGGACCACCACCCCGTTGCATTAGTTATGTACTTAGAATATGTCTGAACATTTTGACACCTAGCCTTGCCCGGTCCATGGGGTATAAGTGCATGTAAATGCATAGCATATATACAAGTATGCGTTTTCTGACAATTTTTATTATGGAAACAGGCCATAGACGAATGACGTCGTGACGATGGGGTAGACGACATGGACCACCACCCCGCTACATTAGATATGTACTTAGAATATGTCTGAACATTTTGACACCTAACCTTGCCCGGTCAATGGGGTATAAGTGCATGTAAATGCATTGCATATATACGAGTATACGTTTTCTGCCCATTTTCATTATAGCAACAGGCAATAGACGAACGACGTCGTGACGATGGGTTAGACTGCATGGCCCACCACCCCGTTGCATTATGTATGTACTTATATTTTGTCTGAACATGTTGACAGCTTGCCTTGCCCGGTCTATGGGGTATAACTGCATGCAAATGCATTGCATATAGACCAGTATGCGTTTTCTGCCAATTTTCATTATGGCAACAGCCCATAGACGAACGATGTCGTGACGATAGGTTAGACGACATGGACCACCACCCCGCTGTATTAGATATGTACTTAGAATATGTCTGAACATTTTGACACCTTGCCTTGCCCGGTCCATGGGGTATAAGTGCATGTAAATGCATTGCATATTGACGAGTATGCGTTTTCTGCCAATTTTCATTTTGGCGACAGGCTATAGACGAACGACGTCGTGACGATGGGTTAGACGACATGGACCACCACCCCGTTGCATTAGATATGTACTAAGAATATGTCTGAACATTTTGACACCTAGACTTTCCCGGTCTATGGGGTATGAGTGCCTCAAAATATATTGTATATACATGATTATACATTTTCTGACAATTTTCATTATGGCGACAGGCCATAGACGAACGATGTCGTGACGATGGGGTAGACGACATGGACCACCACCCCGTTGCATTAGTTATGTACTTAGAATATGTCTGAACATTTTGACACCTAGCCTTGCCCGGTCCATGGGGTATAAGTGCATGTAAATGCATAGCATATATACAAGTATGCGTTTTCTGACAATTTTTATTATGGAAACAGGCCATAGACGAATGACGTCGTGACGATGGGTTAGACGGCATGGACCACCACCCCGCTGCATTAGATATGTACCTAGAATATGTCTGAACATTTTGACACCTAGCCTTGCCCGGTCCATGGGGTATAAGTGCATGTAAATGCATTGCATATAGACGAGTATGCGTTTTCTGCCAATTTTCATTATGGCGACAGGCCATAGACGAACGATGTCGTGACGATGGGTTAGACAGCATGGACCACCACCCCATTGCATTAGATATGTACTTAGAATATGTCTGAACATTTTGACACCTAGCCTTGCCCGGTCCATGGAGTATATGTGCATGTAAATGCATTGCATATATACGAGTATGCGTTTTCTGCCAATTTTCATTATGGCGAGAAGCCATAGACAAACGACGTCGTAACGATGGGTTAGACGGCATGGACCACCACCCCGTTGCATTAGATATATACTAAGCACATGTCTGAACATTTTGACACCTAGCCTTGCCTCGTCCATGGGGTATGAGTGCCTCAAAATATATTGTATATACATGATTATGCGTTTTCTGACAATTTTCATTATGGCGACAGGCCATAGACGAACGACGTCGTGACGATGGGTTAGGCGATATGGACCACCACCCCGTTGCATTAGATATATACTAAGCACATGTCTGAACATTTTGACACCTAGCCTTGCCTCGTCCATGGGGTATGAGTGCCTCAAAATATATTGTATATACATGATTATGCATTTTCTGACAATTTTCATTATGGCGAGACGTCGTGACGATGGGTTAGGCGATATGGACCACCACCCCGCTGCATTAGATATGTACTTAGAATATGTCTGAAGATTTTAACCCCTATCCTTGCCCGGTCCATACAAATTTAAGTGTGTGTCCTATGATAACATGAGGAATCTAGGGTGGCTTAGGGATATAAGATAGTATATGATGTGTCTCGGAAATAAAGCATAGAGCTAAGCCTCGTCGAAATCCACAAAACAAAATGATTATATATAGGAAACTAATCAACATACTCACATATCTGAAACTAAATATAGAATAACTATATGATAAGCAGGTGTTCACTAGTGCACATTTCACCGATATATAACAAATACAGAGTGGCTCATGGGTAACTTTCACAGTAACGCCCCGTTAAAATATATGGTACACAGTGTAACTACACCACACTCGTTTACAGGTACACACTTCTGAAACTCAACATAGAAAGTTTATGAAATGCTTGTTCTATGGAAATGTGAAGAGTCTAGGATGCTATACATCCTGGAGTATTTGTCTGTCTTAGTCACAGGTGTGCCGGTTACCTAATATAACTACTTTTTGTAAACCGGATTTTGTTCGACAGGCTAGGTATAACTTTATAATGCTTGTTCTATGGTAATGTGAAGAGTCAAGGGTGGTATACATCCTGGAGTATTTGTCTGTCTCAGTCACAGGTGTGCCAGTTACCTAATATAACTACTTTATGTAAACCGGATGTTGTTCGACAGGCTAGGTATAAATGTACTCGTATTCATATCCTGTTCGCCTAAGTTTGGTGACTCCACTGTCCAAAGGAAACCAAGCGAGATCTAACTGAAGGAAACAAGAACTGTTGTATTTAACGACGCACGCAACACATTCTAATAGGGATTATATATGGTTGCAAATGATGAAAGAGAGAACTCGCAGCCCTCAAGTTATGAGCTACTCTTTTTGATTAACAGCAGGGGACCTTTTATACAAACAACATCCTACAGATAGGACAGTACATACCACTGCCTTTGACACACCAGTTGTGGAGCACTGGCTGGAAAGAAATAGCCGAATGGTCCCACCGACATAAAAAGGTATGTCACCTCATAATAATTTCAATCTACCTCTAAGAAAATAAGGTGTCACATGGCATTTATGATTTATAGAGTATTTATGAATTGGTGAGTATTTTGGTTAGTAACCTTCATTTTAGCAGAAAATTGCAGTCCTTTTAAGAAAAAGATATTTGACCCTGTGCTGGTTTCAACCTCAAGTGTACACCGCATATCAAATGTAGACATTGGGTGGGGTGGGGGGGGGGGGGGTGATTGAGTAGACCCCCTGCTCCCTCCCTCCTGTTCCGCCGTGTCTGATACTACATAAAAGTATATTATTAACTTAGTGGGAATAGTTAATAGTACAAATAATCAGTGTCGCATATTACTACCGATTGGACCTGCATTTTTATAACAAGACAATATTTGTGTCTGTGTGTTAAATGTTTGTGGCGTTTTATTTTTATTTTGTTGGGGTTTTTTTTGTCACAAATATAGGAATCTACACAATAGAAACAAACAAACAAACGAACAAAAACAAAACAAAACAAAACAAAACAAAACCCCCAGAAAACACTACAACCGCAATTTAGTGTAAAAAAATTGATTCAGTGAAACCGTAAATATTTCACACCATCAGATTCAATTACATTTTTGTTTTCACTCCAAAGATGTATACTAAATATACTTAGTTGGATAAAATAAACTAAATTTAATGTGTGTGTGTGTGTGTGTGTGTGTGTGTGTGTGTGTGTGTGTGTGTGTGTGTGTTCGTGCGTTTGTGTATAACAGGTATACACCAATGAAGCGTGAATAATATGTAATTTATAACTTCTCTTAAAGATATTATGTCAATTATAATAAACATAATATTTGGCTTGATTGGTTTGTTTTTGAAGTGATATTGGCCAATTCGTTTACACCTTTGAAATGTTATAACAGTACACATTACATACAATATTTTTTAAAGTGCTAAACGAAGCAACTAACGGGTTATTCGTTATTTAAAATGTGCAAACCAATATAACTATCAACAATAAAGTTTATTATTGCGCGCCTTATTATTACTCAAAATTACAGACAACAATAAAATATACAGTTCTTGTATTGTCATCCACGTAAAATAGGGATGCGTTCAGCGACAACGAACAGCACCAACGTCCAAGAACTATTTGACTGGTTCTAGATTCTGTTTAAATTCAAACTCAATACCAAGTCTGTGATGTTTGTAATTCATTAAAAGGCCATGCAAGTTGAATAAACTGATTGTTGTTAGCAACCGGCCTCGGTGGCGCAGTGGTTAAGCAATCGGACTACAGGCTGGTAGGTACAGGGTTCACAGCCCGGTATCGGCTCCAATCCAGAGCGAGTTCTTAAGGTCTCAATGGGTAGGTGTGAGGCCACTACATCCTCTTCTCTCTCACTAATCTCTAACTAACCAACTAACAACTAACCCATTGTCCTGAGGTGTGTATCCAGGACAGCGTGCTTGAACCGTAATTAGTTCTCGCTCCAGCCAAGGCACCACGACTGGTACATCAAAGGCCGTGGTATGTGCTATCCTGTCTATGGAATGTTGCATATAAAAGATCCCTTACTGCTAATCGAAAAAGAGTAGCCCATGAAGTTGCGACAGCGGGTTTGTTAGATCTCAATATTTGTGTGGTCGTTAACCTTAACCGCGTCAAACGATTAGTGGTTCTTCGTGTGCTGCTGGACTTTTATATAGCAATGACCGTAAGTGGTCATCCGTATAGGTGGCCCATCCAAAGATGGTAAGCTCACGAATGCACTTGGAACTTTATGGGTCACCTCGGAAGTTCAACAACAACATCTTCAATATAACAAAATGACATGTTTTATTTAACGACGCACTCAACACATTTTATTTACGTTTATATGGCGTCAGACATATGGTTAAGGACCACACAGATATTGAGAGAGAAAACCCGCTGTCGCCACTTCATGGGCTACTCTTTCAAATTAGCAGCAAGGGATCTTTTATAAGCACCATCCCACAGACAAGATAGTACATACCACGGCCTTTGATATACCAGTCGTAGTGCACTGGCTGGAAGGAATAATAGCCCAATGGGCCCACCGACGGGGATCGATCACACACCGACCGCGCATCAAGCGAACGCTGTGCCACTGGGCTACGTCCCTCCTCAATATAATAACTTCAACATATGGAGATCATCATGCTTCTCGCCCAAGGACTGTTCCTAAACATCATCATTCCGCTCCTTCCTCACCCCATCATTCCTTCCCATACTTATCCCAACAACCTTCCTTCATATAACCTGGGGACGGGCGGGATGGAGGGGTGGGGGTGGGGTGGGGTGGGGGTGGGGATGGGGATTACGCCGTCTCAGGATGCGTCAGGGCGTAGGCACCACTAATATTCATACGCCATTTAAATATCGAGTAATGGCCAACTGGAATTAAAGTTGTGTATGCAGTTTACAAAGACACGTATTAACTTTGAGATTATATAATAAAGATATTATTACACTTCTGTGTTGCCGTATCGTCAATATTATATATTAGTGTGAGAGAGAGAGAGAGAGAGAGAGAGAGAGAGAGAGAGAGAGAGAGAGAGAGAGAGAGAGAGAGAGAGAGAGAGAGAGATGAAGAAGGGAGATATCACACAAATAAACCACTGATCAAAGACTATTTTTGTGAAAGAAGAAGCGGGATATTATCATGTGGGTTGTTAGACTTATTAATATTAAGAGATAGTCAACATTAATTTATCGCCATAACTGGGACAGCTAAATATGTACACGCAAACACATTTACATAACCAGATACACATACAGGCATGCATAAACACACAAACATACAGTCATCCATCCATCCATCCATCCGAGGCAGGACGTAGCCCAGTGGTAAATAGTTTCACCTGATACGCGGTCTGTCTAGGATCGATTCCCGTCGGTGGACCCATTGGACTATTCATCGTTCCAGCCAGTGCGTCACGAGTGTGTGCTATCCAGTCTATGAGATGGTGCATACAAAAGATCCCTTGTTACTAATGGGGAGAGAATGTAGCGGGTTTGCCCACATCCATTCATCCATAAACACACGCATACATACATATATATGTAAATGCTAGATACACGCACACACATACATGTACATGCAAAGAATATACATATTTACACATTTCAAACGAACGGATTACAACTGAGCGAAACTCTCACTCGTTTGAGCAGGCACAGTTTTAAAATGTCCACATGCCTTTAAAGGTGTAACCAGAGCCCCACGACTGGTATATCAAAATATTTTGTATGTGCCGTCCTTTCTGTGGTAAAGTTCATATAAAAGACCCTTTGCTGCTTATGGAATAATGTGACAGATTTTCTCTCAAGAATATGTCAGAATTACCAATTGTTTGACATCCAATAGCCGATTATTAATTCATTAATATGCTCTAAAGGTGTCGTTAAACAAAAAAACAAACAAAAACAACAACAACAAAACAACAAACCGCCCCCCCCCCCCCCCAATTTGAACGAATTAAGTAAATGTAACAAAGTATATATACATAAATGCCCCTCCATATTCGATGCATATCAGCAAAGCTACACAGCTCATGCTATCTGCTACAAACACAGACGTAGTTGCCTTAGCTATTGCAACAGTGGGTGTACTTGATAGCTGTGAACAGTGGGTGGCTTTTAGTACAGTGTATACATACCTGCTCACATCATCCCGACCAAATTGTAGACCGTGGGCCCACTATAACCCCCCTGCCCCCCCCCCCCCCCCCCGGGATTTTTCAAGATGAGTATATCTTTGAAGCCTATCCATAGACATATTCAAATCAGCTTGTCTGCAGGCAATCTGTTGGTGGGTGTGCCTGTAGGGCACGTTTGAGTGTAGGCACCCTATTTATTTTTAACAGGGCAAATTTCTGATCAAGGTGAATGTTCCACATAATTTTCAAAAATATTTGAAAATAATTCTGGACTATATCACTGGTTTTACTTTAAAGCTGGGTTACTGGTGAATGTATTCCACCAAAAAATAATACATTTTTGGCATCTGACTAAGCATAGTGAGTCAATGAATTTGAAATGTCCTGAGTATTACAAACATAGTATATGAAAAAATTGCATGGCAATGTTCAAGTTAACATCCAGACATATTTTTAACAGGTTTAAGACCAAATTATGAATGCTATTCATGCTAAATTACATGTTCATAACAACAAACCACAAAGTAATGCAATATATGTGGTATGGATATAGTACCGGGGGTATACTCACCAGCAAAAGTTACACAGTTCCCGATATACGTAATTCTCTATGTATATGTGTATATATACATACCATACCTAAAACATTCTGATCCTTTTATTATTGTATTGTATTTAATATCTGAAGGCAGCATTACTTAAATATGGTGCAGTACATGCTGTCTAAACCATTTACATGTATTTTTTAAATATTTTTATATTACACACAAGTCTTAAAACATAAAAATTGAATTTACATACCATTCTGCATTACATATACAATTTATCTGTCTCACAACAGTTCATCTTACAATGGCTAGGTTTTTTGTTGCTTTTTGTAATGTTTTAGAATTGCAGTTCTATTTATATTATGCTTAACTTATGTTTTGGTGTATATAATTGATATCTACATAGAATATTGTCATCAGGCAAATATCTAGCACTATAAAAATCTAACTTTCATTCCCAATTCTCAATCATTTTATGTGACCCAAATATGATATATGTGAATTTTACAATTTTCTATTTCTACATCCTTCCTTTTATTCTATTAAGTAGATGTTAATAACAATTACAAAACAATATAATATCAGGTATGAATAATTATATACTTCTCAAAATAAGTTACTAGTAAGCAATGCCAGAAATGTATTAATTTCTATGTATACACATACTTAGGATTGCCTGAAGCTTTTATTATTAAAAAAACAAATTGACCTGGCTTTTTTCTATAACATATTGAGGCTTCATTATTCAAATATGGTTAAGTATATGGAGTTTATATACTATGTTCACAAATTTATAAAGATGTCCTTCTGTTCTTAGTACCAACCAATTATAAGTACCTTTCCTCATCTATCTCACAGAAGCTTGTACTATTTTTAAAAACATATTTGTATTTAAATTGTGCTTAATTTATGCTTAGGTTTATATAATTGACATCAGATATAGTCATCAGACAAATCTAGTACTTAGCTTTCTTTCCTATTTCAGTCTTATCATCTGACTCAAATATAATGTCTATTATGTTCACAATATCTGTAATTTCTTATTTTGTCCTCTGCGCCTTTGCTCTTGTTCCTCCCTCAATATGTCAACAGCTCTTGTTATCAGATCACAAACCATCCAATTCAGCTTCAATATTTCTTTGGACATTTCTCAGCCATTTCTATGTGGTTGAGGAATACCCTGGACTTTGTGATATGACTAATACCATATGAGACCATGGCAATTTGCTCTCTTCCAATTTGCTCTATTGGTACAGCATATTTTCAGGGAATATCTACTGGATGGAAGGTTTGCAACTAATTCACAGTAGCATAATAACAGCATTCGTGGTTTGGCACTAAATTTCTCATGTGAAAGGGATTCTTCCAAGCCACACTTGATCTAAGGAATCCCTACAAAGGTCTTAAGAGACTGGAAGACCTTTTAAATGAAAAAAAGAAAACTCTGCCCTCAGCTTCTTGGGAAGAGGGTTCTATTTGTGAGACAAAGTACATGTTTCAAACGCAAACCATGTCTGACGGTGTTGTAAAGTGCACAAGAAGATGCAGAAACAAAGATTATACTTCAATGTCAGTACATTGCTGCCAGTTCACCATCCCAGATACAAACATGTGTATACACTCAATTTGGCAACAAGAGGCATCTTATAGATATGCACATCATCATTAAGGATGCAGGGAAGACACCAACTAGCAATTCCAGTTGTGCTTGCCATTACTGGCTATGATACCAACAGTGCTTTTATGCAGAATGGAAAACTGGAGGTTTTGAATATTCTCAAGCAACACCAAGACTTCCTTGAAATGTTGTTAGGTCATGGACATTCAGCAAAAATTGATGTTCATATATTTAAGAAGCAGATCATTTCATATACCTTCTCTATGGGAGTGCAGGTGCGAATAACATACAAAAAGATCATGACTTGAGAAATATCTGGAAATGTTTGTTGCCAAACCAAGGATGATAATATTGAACTACAGTAGAGTATAAATCAGCCTTCTCCACTCTGCATGTATGTATTCACTGAGAATGCTCTGACAATGCACATAAAGAGAACAAATTGCCAAGTTGTCATTTGGTATCAGTCATGTCAGGCATACCAGGCTATTCCCCAACCAAATTGTCATATGGCTGAGAAATTTTAGAAAGCACACTAGAGATGAAATAGTGATATGATACCATGAGAGCTGATGGACATACTGATGGAGGAACCAGAGTAGAGTCTGGAGAAGGAGAATACCAGAAATTGTGAACATGACAGACATATTTTAATTGCATGAAAATGCAAAGGAATATGAAAGAAAGTCAAAACTTTCCTAGACAATATCTGATGTAGAAACTAATTATATACACTTGAGCATAAGTTAAGCACAATGTAATTATAAAGGCAAATCTAAAAATATTACAAACACAGACTAGTATAAGATGAACTTTTGTGAGATAAATGACTTGTACATGTAATGCAAAAGAAATTATGGTAGGTACACAAAACTGATGCTTTAAATTTTTAACACTGGTGTTTAGTAAATAGGGACATATTCATAATATTGATGCACATACATGTATACTCAACAAAATTAATTAAGGGCTAGTAAACTTTCTTATATTATAATATAATTCTTTGTTACTGTCCTATTATTTTAGCATGATTTGGTCATATATATGGCTTCTATACATTGTTTCAGTAAACTTTTACTGGTTATACACGCAAAAAACACTGGGTATTTCACATACTTATGAAAAATATTGAAATGAGCATTAGGCAAGTATTTGTTACACATTTGTTCAGAATGTTTTTTGTCATTGTGTTCTCTCAAACTTGTTATTTAAGTCATTAAGTTTAAGAATATGCTTTCAACGGAAGAAGTTGTATTTCCCCCCATATTTAAAGGAAAATGCTAAAATATCTATTGGACCTTAATTAATTTTGTTGAGTATAGTATAGGCAGATATACTGAACCATATTTGAATAATGCTGCCTCAGTATATTAAATACAGTGCAATTTTTAATAGTAAAAGGTTCAAGCAGCCCAAAATATGTGTAAAAATAGAAAATAATGCATTTCAGGCATTGCTTAACTTTTGCCGATGAGTATATCATTATTCATACCACATATTGCATTGTTATTTGGTTTGTTACTATTAACATCTAGTATAGGATGAATATCATTCATTTTGGCCTTATATCTGTTAAAAATGTATATGGATGACAAATTTATCACTATATTTAATTTTTCAATATAGTGTTTTTGGGACACAAAATGTGCAACGGTACCCCCATTCAAATGGCGATATTTTTTTAATCCACCAACATTTTTGCTGCAGACAAGCGGATATTAAATTCATATATAATGAGGTATCTAAAAATACATGTCTCCAAAAATCCCTGGGGGGGGGGGGGGGGGGGGGGGGGGGGGGGGTTTCGGTATTTGGCCCATGGACTATTGGTTGGTCAAAGGGAATGGGGATTAGTTCTTCTTCAGTTTGAGAAAAGAAAAATGACATGTACATGTGGTGACCTGTATTTATGTTTTGGCTGATTATCTAGATGAATATCTTAGTTTGGTTGATATATTGCATATAGTGTTTTAACCACAGACGTTAACGTTGTTGCCTACGGGATTTGATTTGGTATAGTATAACCTATAACGTTATCCCATTAGCCTATCTTGACGGAAAGTCGATCGATCGAGATAGTAAGTCGATCGATCGAGATAGAAAGTCGATCGATCGAGATAGTAAGTCGATCGATCGATCGAGATAGTAAGTCTAATTACACCTATCATGACACTAAGTCGTTACATGAAGATAACTGATTCTAAGTGTAACTTGGCTAACTAAACTACTGGTAATAATGGATTAATCGACTGATGGCCAATTAAATCAGTATATTCAACTATACACCAACAAGAGTAAATATGTTAGGTTTTTCTACAATATAATCATTAATATCATATAATATACCAGTCTTCATTACTAACCAGTAACAGCTACTGGTTCCCAGTGACTGGCTGTAAATATACATCTTTCAAACTCAACAATCGGTCAAAAGATAGTGAAGTTATTTAGTAATAACTTCTTGTTACAAACACTGGTTGGTTGCACAACGGAAGGCCCTAATTAGGTGCTGTTGTTCATATGAACAACAACTGTAGGCAAGGGGTCCTTGATGGGTAAAAAAAACTAAGAGCTTGACGGCATCCTGTCATACTCGTATATATGCAATGTATTTACATGCACTTATACCCCATGGACCGGGCAAGGCTAGGTGTCAAAATGTTCACACAAATCCTAAGTATATATCTAATGCAACGGGGTGGTGGTCCATGCCGTCTAACCTATCGTCACGACGTCGTTCGTGTATGGTCTGTCGCCATAATGAAACTTGGCACAAAACGCATACTCATGTATATACAATAAATTTTGAGGCACTTACACCCCATGGACCGGGCAAGGGTAGGTGTCAAAATGTTCAGACATAGTCTAAGTACATATCTAATGCAGCGGGGTGGTGGTCCATGCCGTCTAACCCATTGTCGCGACGTCGTTCGTCTATGGCCTGTCGCCATAATGAAAACTGGCAGGAAACGCATACTCGTATATAGTAGTAGTAGTAGTAGTAGTAGTAGTAGTAGTAGTAGTAGTAGCAGTAATTATAATAGTCATTGTTGTTGCCGCTGCTGCAACTCATTTATTTGTAAAATATTTCTGATAATTACGATAATATCGAATTTTCACTTATTTTTGACAATATTGCAAGGTCTCAGACAGATCTTACCAGTCGATAAATTTAAACATGTAATACGCGCAAAGCGAATGTGAAACAGAATTTCCAGTTACTTATTCGATATTGAATAAGGAACGAGGAACGAGGAATAAGTAACCAACTAAGCAACATTAAATTTACGCGAACCACCAATTGGTTACGTTGTGACCTGTAGATGTTCAGAAATTAAAACTTGCAAACTTTAAGATTTCAGGAAGTTTATTATACAAATGAGTATTGTAATTTCGAGACCCTAAAGTTTGACTAGTAGCCTATTCCGAGAAATGTTTTAGACTGATTTTTAGATACTAGTACTTGATGCGCAGCAAACCAGTAAACGTTATATTACAACAGTTGTAACTTGCGACCAGTCTAAAGTAAATCAACAGTATAGAGTCCAGCCAAAAGTTTTAAAGAAATGAGCATGGACCGTTGGGGCGGCCAAATTATCTACTGCTATTTTATCTCTAAAGGAATATATATTAGACATAATATTTTACAAATGTTGTAAACGGTTTTAACGTAAACAGGAATCCAAAAGTGACACAAATGTTGAAACATACTAACATCGCACAACAAGCTTTAAAAAACAAACATTTGGAACGTCACTGTAGTGTAGAAGTACCATCGATAAAAGTGAAAGCAACTTGGCCGCCGCAAAACGAAAAAAGGAATCTGAAAGTTGATCTGTTTTGTTTCAGTACTGGGGCTGATATTTAGTCCTTTTACAGTATTGTTAACTTTAGCAAGCATTAAAGAATATGTTTTATAAAATGTTTTCTTTTGTATTTTGTTTTAATTTTATGTTTGAGCTAAACAGTATGTATGTAAAATATAATTTCAACATAACTTTGAGGTAACCGATCAGTTAACCCACAGGTTACGCAAATATAATTCATGTAGCCGAACAATTGGTTACCTAGGTGAAAACCATGTGGGCTGACTTCTTTCGAAATATGGTTCCCTGTTATGTGGCATTACACTCCTAACTGTCTCAATGTCTGTAAACAAAAAGATAAAGAAACTTGCAGCTTTGCTGAAAAAAAATGAAGTAAAATCTTAATGAACAAGTGAGTTTTGCACATTAACAAACAATCTCTTCTGAGCTATTGTTTGTACAAAATGGTCTTTATCAGTAGGCTGAAAATAGACATGTACCCATATGTTTACTATGGGTAAGAGTGAATAGTTCATGTCAGGAGTGAACATTCAACGTCATATATAATTTTAGGACTTTGTACTTCAGTTACTGTACTAGTAAATAACACTCCATGTATTTGTTGTAATTAGTAATTACATTGTGATTTGTAAATAAACATGCTTTTCATGTACAGCAAAAGTGAGAGTTACAACTGATGATATAATCATTAAAAAAAATTGTTCTTTTGTCAAACCATTTCGATCACCAGTTATAACTCTCACTTTTGCTATATCTAATATCAAATATTAGTTGTATTTATATAATGATACTGAAAAGTTTTTAAACTCCTAACATAAAAATACATGTTTATGGGATCTGTGAAATCATGAAGCAGAAACATGTTTTTTAATGATGACCCGGGTCCTCCATCTCAGGCTACCATTATCCAGTGAATACACATAAAACATCAGACAACACAGCATGAAATACTCAAATAAAGGATGTATGTTATACTTCTGACATTTCAGGGTAGCTGACTTTATGGGTGCATCAAACATGCAGAAATGTATACACAAACATTATAAGCATATGGATTAGCAGAAAGATAGTGGTATTTTTAAAACAATCAATTTGCTAGGGGAATTTTGTAACAGGTGTAAAGAAAAGCTGTCACAAAAACACCAGTACCCACCAAAATAATTGAACTGGCTTATACAGTTACCTTATTTCTACACAGTTGCTATGTCACATAGAAGTGTTATACACCTCTGGGCTCACTCTAGCTTTTTTTTTAAATTAGCCAATTTGGCTAAAAGTTCAATTTTATTTCAGCCAAATTTGAAATGTTTTAGTTTGAATAATCGCAACTAATACTGAATACTATTATTTAAGTGGGTTTATAAAAGGAACTGAAACTTACAAATGTCATTTTCCAGACTTGATAAAACAAGGAATTGTTTGGGAGTATCACAGAAAGTCAGTGCAAAAAAAATTGGTTGAGCGTTGATTAGCAACTTACCATTACATGAGATTTAGACTGTTACTTAAGACATACCGTATCCAAATTCTCTGTAGGATGCTGATCTAGTGTAAGTAACAACTCGATTACTCAAAACAACTAATAACTAAACGCTGTATCAAGCAATGCATTCCCTATTGTATATACTAGTATATTGTTGTAAATCAACTTATAATTACTTTATTATATAGGTGTTCTTCTATGATGTTGTGAAATGGTCTGAGTGTAAACACATAAGGATGGTAGGTACTGGGTTCGCAGCCTGGTACCGGCTCCCACCCAGAGCAAGTTTTAATGAATCAATGGGTAGGGGTAAGACCACTACACCCTCGTTTCTCTTTTCGATGGCCTAACCACGACGCCACCGAAGCTGGTTTTGCATGATCTCTGTAATATCATGCCATTGGTTTTAGTTTCTATTTCCTTATGTTAGCTAGCCTGCCTGTACATAGCTGATATTGACATTTCTGTTTCTTGGTATTTTTTTATTATTTTCATTAGTTTCATAACTTCCACTGCACTGCAGTTTTAAATTAATAGGACACTTCGATTACATTTATCATTTTATTAAATTTACATAACCTCTGTAATATCATGCCATTGGTTTTAGTTTCTATTTCCTTGTGTTAACTAGCCTATGTGTATAGCAGCTGTTGACATTTTAAATTTCTTATTGCTATTTTTTATTTTCAGGTAACACAAATTTCTGAGCTTCCAGGGTATGTCCCTGTTGTATGCCTGCCACAACTTAAGTCGATTTACTAACATTGTTTCGAACACATTGAAACCACCTGTTATGTTTGGAGTCTGGTCAAATCCAAAATGTCTAATGTGAACACTGGTAAGCAAGAAGCTGGTATACCAGAGACTGGGAAAGTAGAAGTTTCCAACTCAAGATCTAGTTTTAAACAAGAACTCCCCAGCCAGGAAATGTAAGTTTTTAAAATTTATTCATTAAATAATATGTTATGTGCTTGTGAATATATATATATATT